>NC_060121.1:417587248-417890278 GCF_021461395.2 Schistocerca americana | reverse complement strand
ACTGACCCAGTACTTTCATCTTACAAGATAACTGCCGCTCATCCTGTACATGACCGCCCCCGGTAGCCGAGTGGTCAGCGCGACAGAATGTCAGTCATAAGGCCTCGGCTTCGATTCCCGGCTGGGTCGGAGATTTTCTCCGATCAGGGACTGGGTGTTGTGTTGTCCTAATCATCATCATCTCATCCCCATCGACGCGCAAGTCGCCGAAGTGGCTTCAAATCGAAAGACTTGCACCCGGCGAACGGTCTACCCGACGGGAGGCCCTAGTCACACGACATTTACATTTATCCTGTACATAATTTCCGCTCGCACAACGAAATACGCCCAAATCCTGCCTCATTTCTCTGACACTCTTTCCCATGTTTCGCGATAATACAAAACGTGCTTCCCTTCTTTGATCTTTTTCGATTTTCTCCGTCAATCCTATCTGGGAAGGATCCCACACCGCGCAGCAGTATTCTAAAAGAGGACGGACAAGCGTAGTCTAGCTAGTCTCCTAGTAGGTCTGTTACATTTTCTAAGTGTCCTGCCAATAAAACGCAGTCTTTGGTTAGCCTTCCTACAACAATTTCTACGTGTTCTTTCCAATTTGAGTTGTTTGTAAATGTAATCCCTAGGTATTTAGTTGAATTTACGGCTTTTAGATTAGACTGATTTACTGTGTAACCGATGTTTAATGAATTCCTTTTAGCACTCATGTGGATGACCTCACACTTTTTGATCCGCTGACGACTTTATTAGTCGATAAACGACAGCGTTATCTTCAAACAACGTGATGGCTGCTCAGATTGTCTCCCAAACCGTTTATATAGATAAGAAACAGCAATGGGCCTATAACACTAGCGTGGGGAACGCCAGAAATTACTTCTATTTTACTCGATGACTTTCCGTCAATTACTATGAACTGTGACCTCTCTGACAGGAAATCACAAATCCAGTCACATAACTGAGACAATATTCCATAAGCACGCAGTTTCACTAGAAGCAGCTTGTGCGGTTCAGTGTCGAAAGTCTTCCGGAAATCCAGAAATACGGAATCGATCTGAAATCCCTTGTCAATAGCACTCAACATTTCATGTGAATATAGAGCTAGTTGTGTTACACAGGAACGATGTTTTCTAAACCCATCTTGACTGTGTGTCAATAGACAGTTTTCATCGAGGTAGTCCATAATGTTTGAAGACATTATACAGGGTGTTACAAAAAGGTACGGCCAGACTTTCAGGAAACATTCCTCACACACAAATAAAGAAAAGATGTTATGTGGACATGTGTCCCGAAACGCTTAATTTCCATGTTAGAGCTCATTTTAATTTCTTCCACGTACGCTCAATGGAACACGTTATCATGATTTCATACGGGACACTCTACCTGTGCTGCTAGAACATGTGCCTTTACAAGTACGACACAACATGTGGCTCATGCACGATGGAGCTCCTGCACATTTCAGTCGAAGTGTTCGTACGCCTCTCAACAACAGATTCGGTGACCGATGGATTGGTAGAGGCGGACCAATTCCATGGCCTCCACGCTCTCCTGACCTCAACTCTCTTGACTTTCATTTATGGGGGCATTTGAAAGCCCCTGTCTACACAACCCCGGTACCAAATGTAGAGACTCTTCTTGCTCTTATTGTGGACGGCTGGGATACAATACGCCATTCTCCAGGGCTGCATCAGCGCATCAGGGATTCCATACGACGGTTCAAAAACTGTTCAAATGGCTCTGAGCACTATGGGACTCAACTGCTGAGGTCATTAGTCCCCTAGAACTTAGAACTAGTTAAACCTAACTAACCTAAGGACATCACAAACATCCATGCCCGAGGCAGGATTCGAACCTGCGACCGTAGCGGTCTTGCGGTTCCAGACTGCAGCGCCTTTAACCGCACGGCCACTTCGGCCGGCCATGCGACGGAGGGTGGATGCATATATCCTCGCTAACGGAGGACATTTTGAACATTTCCTGTAACAAAGTGTTTGAAGTCACGCTGGTACGTTCTGTTGCTGTGCGTTTCCATTCCATGATTAATGTGATGAGCTCTAACATGGAAAGTAAGCGTTTCCGGACACATGTCCACGTAACATCTTTTCTTTCTTTGTGTGTGAGGAATGTTTCCTGAAAGTTTGGCCGTACCGTTTTGTAAACCCTGTATGTTCCAAAATCCTGCTGCATGTGGGCCTGTAATTTAGTGGAATATTCAGTAGCATTAGTACGATTGATTCGACTGAGAATTGTGGTGAGGGAAGAGGTAAACAAAATCTCAAGCAACTGGGTTAACAGGGTCTTAGCTGCAAAAACGGATCCTCACTGCCTTAATGGGGACGTTTTCGTTAACGCGACGAACCCGACTGTATGCTCCGCTATTGAAATGTTCACTCAAGGAGGTGGGAGTCGGGATGAGGGTGCGCCACTCGAGAGCCGAGGGCGCAATGAAAGTCGTCGCCGTTAATGTTAGCGGCAATTTGTCGGCGCGGGCGGCGCGTCGCCGGCTGCGTTTACTCCTCTGGCGCATCAGCCGCGAGCAGCGCTCACGACCAGAATTTACGCGCCCTCCAAGATAAGCCTTAATGCCGGCCGAGTTTATACCTAATAAAGCTCCGACATCCATTTAAAAGCGTGATGGCCGTAATAAACGTTATCGGCCGTGTATCGACCGAATTAAATTCTATCAGCGGGCCGTATCGCGCGCTAAAGAGGCAGCATCGTGTCGCCGCCTCCGCCATCGCCGGCGAGGCGGCAACCGAGCGCTTTTTATCGTTTGTGGCCTGTGGTAGTGCTCACTGTCAGATTTTTTTTTTTTTCTAAATCTGATGTGTTAATACCAGAAGCCGCGATTTCTAGAAACTGTAACAGGTGGTCAAGTCCTGCGCCACGTGCCAGTTTCTGAGTAATGGCTCTTCTCATCTATGACGATCTAGTACCTTTTTATCAGTTCCATCCTAAAAGCAGTGCTCTCAATTCAGCTTCGAGGAGCACGGGTATATCTCGGCCTCATCGTGTTTAAAGTTATAGTACCCAGAGGGGCACATAATTTTGTTGATTACTTAATCCCTTTAACTCTGTCAAATGACCGTCGATGTCAGGGAAACATGGAACATTTCGTATATCGATTCGAAATGGTTCAAATGGCTCAGAGCACTATGGGACTTAACTTCTAAGGTCATCAGTCCCCTAGAACTTAGAACTACTTAAACCTAACTAACCTAAGGACATCACACACATCCATGCCCGAGGCAGGATTCGAACCTGCAACCGTAGCGGTCGCGCGGTTCCAGACTGAAGCGCCTAGAACCACTCGGCCACCGCGGCCGGCTTTAACTCTATCAACCGAGGAACTGAATTATGTGTAGTTTGCTGAAAATTGTGTTATAGACACATGTTTAACAACGTTCCAAAACTTCTGAAAAGATGAACACAGCGATACAAAGCTTGTAATGTTGGCCTTGAAATTATTCCGAAAAATGTCCGATGAATGTGATAATATTACCAGTCGGCCGCAGTCGACTATACCAGTGTAAATGCCAAGTGGGGCTCTGATGTAGAGATGGGAACAACGGAATGAAAATAATCGATCCAGTCGGCTGTTGCAAAAATGTCGACTTATTCGGTGGTAGTTTAACGTATCGGCTGAATAATTTATTTTTTTCTTTTGAATAAAAGCAGTCTGTTAGAACAACCGAATGAAAAGTCTATTCACTCTGTTCTAGTTTTACTCATCCACAGGGTAATTATTCTTTGTTTTTCGAGTAAAGCGAGTGTGAGAACAACCGAACGAAAACAGTTGAGGCATTCCAGCGTATTCTGTTCTTAGGGGAAGTATCCGATTGCTTCGCCACTGTTAAATCATGTCCTCGCGGCTGGTCCCGGCGGAGGTTCGAGTCCTCCCTGGGGCACGGGTGTGTGTGTGTTTGTCCTTAGGATAATTTAGGCTAAGTAGTGTGTAAGCTTAGGGACTGATGACCTTAGCAGTTAAGTCCCATAAGATTTCACACACACACAAATCATGTCCTCGGAGTCTTTCGCGGCGGCATGACTGGATAAAATCTTCTCGGTTTTCAAGCCGCGTGAGTTCCAGTTTACTCCTGACGACGATGGCGGAGCTAGCCATCGAAAGCTCGAAAATTTATTTGGAATTGACGCGACTCGAAAACTTTAAGATTTTTCTCCATTGTCAAATTGTTATTGCTGACAGCACTCTGTTGTCACCTATCACCTGCCACCACTGTTATCGTCATTCCGATATCTGCTGTCTATTCAATGCCAATAATTAGCTTTTAGAACAGTTTTTCTTTTATCTTTATGGTTCAAATGGCTCTGAGCACTATGGGACTTAACATCTGTGGTCATCAGTCCCCTAGAACTTAGAACTACTTAAACCTAACTAACCTAAGGACATCACACACATCCATGCCCGAGGCAGGATTCGAACCTGCGACCGTAGCAGTCGCGCGGTTCCGGACTGCGCGCCTAGAACCGCTAGACCACCGCGGCCGGCTTTTATCTTTATGAACAGGAGTTTTCTTAGTGGTGAACTTTGTGTCTAGATCAGACTGCTGGAACGGTGAGTGGTGAGAGAATGGAAGGAAGGCATCATATGTCTGGACAGAAAGTGATCCTTAAGATAAATTCAGTGAGCTATACAGTACCTGCAAGGATGACGATACTAGTTTAATTAAAGGAATTCAAAGAAAATTAAAAATTGGTGATAACTATTTCTCACAAAAAAATACTTCCGACAAGTGACAGTATATGCTTAAAAGGAAAGTGATTAAGTCGCTAAATAATTTAAAAAATGTATTTTACGTGCTTTCTGTTCATGTTATCTCAGCATGTACCAAAATAGAATCATCGGTGATAGGAAGTGTGAGACCGTAACTGATCATTCATTTAAACATAAATTTAAAATGTAGCACTAGTTTATTAACCTCTTCAAACTAACCTAAAATCCATATTTAATGCTAGAAGTTCGAAAAAATTCGTATTTAAGTAGATACACATGCAAATTTTGAAAACACTTCGCCGGCCGTGGTAGCCGAGCGGTTCTAGGCGCTACAGTCTGGAGCCGAGCGACCGCTACGGTCGCAGGTTCGAATTCTGCCTTGGGCATGGATGTGTGTGATGTCCGTAGGTTAATAGGGTTTAAGTAGTTCTAAGTTCTAGGGGACTGATGACCTGAGAAGTTAAGTCCCATAGTGCTCAGAGCCATTTGAAAACACTTCAATTTTAGAAATCTGCCTATTATTTTTTTCTCCTTGAAATAAGATACGTTATTTGTCTGTGAAAAGTTGATCATGTATAACCGAAAAGGCAGGAAAGGTATGTAAGTGAAATCGCCCAAGCCCGGAGACTGACTGGAAAAATTTATATTGGCCTAACTGCCGTAACTGCCAGAGACTTGCATCAGTCGGTTGTCTGAAATTGAATGGAAAGAAAGAAATTCTGAGAATGAATGAAAACATTCACATAGCTGACATGTCTGCAGAGATCAGTTTAACTTGGTTGTTTCATTCAGCTGAAAAAAAAAAACCAACTTGACAGAAAAACAATCGATTGACCAATCGGTTGTTAAAACCAATCAGTTGTCCTGTCACTATCCTAATGCCAGTCTCCGTCGGTGAATCAAATGTTTCCACTGATTACTTGTTTCCACAAAAGCTCATTTAAAAAGTATGCACACACATTTGAAATGGTTTTCCTGAGCCCCAGCTGACAACTTATGAGTTTGCATAAAATTCCATTTAATCCAACCGTAGCTGACCTTCTATCTAACTCTTATAAAGTAGGGCTGAGAGAAAATACGTTTGATCCTAGGAGTGTAGGCCTATATTCTTGCTTCATATGATGACACAGCCAGGTATGATAGAGGCCTTCTGGGCAATGTTTACACCGTGATAGCCAATTTCCACCTCTTGCCTTTTACTTTCAGCACACTTATCCAATACTTTTGATTAAATTTTTAATGCCAAGATTAACAAGCGTCATAACACTATACTCTTCCTTTGAAGAGGTTTGGAATACCATTAAAAACGTATCCCGTTCCATTTTTAAGAAACGGGATACATGCGTCAGTATCTCCAATGATACAAAAGGATTATATGTATGCTATAATTATACTACATCTCGAACTATTCATGAAATGATATGAGTTACTTCTTTACACTACTCAGTCCGTAAGAGGGCATTTTTATTTCAGGATCCCATCGGTCACGAAATGGAAGCCACAAAGAAAATCTGAAATGTTTTATTTGCAACATTTGGCTGCAACTTCCACCTAATTCTCTACATAGTCGCCGCTCCGACTTTGTCGTAGCGTGGCACCATCTTTCCGATACCCTCGTCATAGAAGGCAGCCTCCTGTAGTTTCCGCCAGTTCTCTAAGATGGTCAGCATCTCTTTGGCTACGCCAAAATGTTGTCCTCGTAGTCAGCGGTTCGTGTGAGCAAAGAGATGAAAATCAGAGAACGCCAGTTCCGGTCTTAATGGTGTGTGATCAATCACTTCGGGTCAGCTGAAGAATGGGATACTACAGATTGGCTGTGACTAACGACATCATGCTTCGCTCATCGATGTTAATGTGTTTATTTTACAGCCATAGATAATAAATCGGTTATCTTCTGTGGCGAGACGTCATCATTGTAAATTGAAATAAATGAGTGTGTTTTTAAAAGACCAGCTAGACGTTGTGACGATTTCTGTCGCTTGTGTTAATTTAAATCATTTGTTCGTCCCAATTCAATCGGTACTTATTTTCCTTCTTAGCGAGTTTGAGGTATTTTGGAATAATTGTTTTTCATCCTGGATAATTTTTGCATTTTGGTTTTCGTTTGTAGTTACGGCGACCGCTACGGTCGCAGGTTCGAATCCTGCCTCGGGCGTGGATTTGTGTGATGTCCTTAGGTTAGTTAGGTTTAAGTATTTCTAAGTTCTAGGGGACTGATGACCTCAGATGTTAAGTCCCATAGTGCTCAGAGCCATTTGTAGTTACGGACTTATCTGTTCCTATAAATGTGGAAGGGTTCGCCAGCTGCTGCACGGAATACAAATTTTACAGTTGTCGCTTTTTTTGCCTTCGCTATCACTATTCTTACTACGATATTTTTCAGTCGATACTAGTACTATCGAAGGCAAAAAGACCGATATACCAAAAATTTGTATCCCGTATTCCAGTTGACCTCTATAGGTCAACTGAAGTCTAGAATACTAGTGCTAGCAAAGCCGAAAAATTTGACATTGGCATCCTTTACCCAGTTGAACTGTTCTTCAGTTGACATATGTGGGTCAGCTGAAGTACGGGATACAAATATTATGTAGGTCGCCACTTTCCCCTTCGCTAGGGCTAGTATCCTATGACTCAGTTAACTAATATAGATCAACTGAAATATGGGATACAAATTTTACTGTCATAGGTTTTTTCGCTGTCGCTAGTACTACGTACTATGATAATTTTCAGGCGATACTATTAGTTTCGGAGGCGAAAAAAATTTATATCCCATACTTCAGTTGACCCATCTATAAGTCTTATGTATGTCGCCTTTTTACGTCTTCGCTAGCATTAGTATCTTGCAGTACAAATTTTATTTATGTTGGTCTTTTCGCCTTCGCAAGGACTAATATCAGCTGTACCCCATACTTCAGTTCACCTACATAGGTCAACTGAAGAATAGGATACTAGTGCTAAAGAAGGCGAAAAAGTCGACATAAGTTAAATTTTTATATCGTGATCAACCGATGTTCGGGATACAACTCTTATGTCAAATGTAACGTTACTTCTGTCCCTGTTTCTTTCTTTCTTTTTTGCATTAGTAACGCATTCGTCAGTTGAGCTATATAGGTCAACTGAAGAATAGGATCTAGGACTCAAAGAAGCGATATACTAAACGTTATGTTCGAAACATGAATGTACGTGATATATGCCTATCATCTGTTCCCTCTGTCCTTCATTCCTTCGTTTCTCAGCATTCGTCTTTGTTGTTAAATCTGTCCAATACGTCATCTCTGGCAACTTCTGACAACGCTAACGGGTTGTATCCCATTCTTCAGCAATCCCAACATTTCTAATCGAAATTGCTGCTGGAGCGTCTTTGTTACAGCTGCTGTCTGCGGTGAGCATCGTCATGAAGAATGACTGCCCGATGACAACATTCCTCTTCGCTTTTTCCGAATTGCCCTTCGTAGACGATTCTCTCGAATCGGCCGATACACTTCCTCAACAATATCATTGGTTGACACACCCTTCGTTCCCTGACTGCGTGCATGACGTACATCTGTATGTCTTACTTCAAAGTTTGTGCACCACTGTCTCAGTTTGCGGTCACGCATGACAGTTATGTTCTGTGGGCAGCATTAAATCAGGGGGAACCCCTCAGCATGAACAAATCGGATGACAGCACTCACTTTACACTTGGCGGGAGACTGTTGTTTTACGTATCTTTATTTTCTCACAGTGCGCTCAGAACTGAAAAGTGCGACATGACGCTATCGACAGACATACGAGAGATACTGCGCAACAGATCTACGCAAAGCTTCATCAGATTTCCACTGTGGTTTTAATTTCACGACCAATCGGACCTTGGAGAAAAAATACACTTTGTATACTACAAATTTTACTACATCTCAGATAACTCTACAATCCTCGACAATTATTTTTGTGCATCAAAGGTTTTGATGTCCTGAAACAGGATTTAGCTAGCAAAAAATTTAACTTCTGTGATACTTAATAAAATGGCAGAGTATTATTTTATAAGCGATAATTGGAGAAGTATGTAATTGTTTATATATACAGTATAACGCTGAGCAAAGACACTGCAGTCTGATTCCATCGCTTAAAAGATGTATTTAACGGTATCTCTTTCTGGGGGATATTTCTTGTGCCAGTTACACGTTATTTCTACAGCACAACACAGCGTTCTGTGAACAGTATAGACTCGATAACTGACTGAAGTGTTTTACTCTACGTTAATACTCTGTGATGGTAGATAACGGGTATTTTATATATGTAAGGCAACAAAAACTGCCCAACGTGACAAATGTGTCGATTCTCAAATACGAGAGGAATCACACTGGTGATTATATGTATAGGTAGATGTTGAAGCTTGTGATGATGATAAATAGTTAAAAATTGTGTATTGCAGTGGTTATGTTCTAGACAATAAATCTGAAGGTCTCTGGTTCGATCACCATTCGGTTGTGGGATGTTTATCTGCCACTTACCAATTATTCATCTCTGGTGTTGTTTGTTGACTCGAAAAATGCCGAGTTTCACTGGGATTAAAATTTTGCTGTTTAATTTTTCTAATTTACACCAAAAAGCAGTTCAGATAATACATCAACCTAGCACGGAGAAAATGTCCTGCAAGAACAACTTAAAATCAGTTTATGTTCTTTCCTTCGTTAACGTAATAATTTGAGGCATGGTTTGCTAACGCTTTTGCATCAACATTTGTACAACGTTGTAATTCATACTCTCTCGGACTTTCAATAGTAAGCCTTTCCGTGATACACAATGCTTCTCTTTCAGCGTCTGCACTGGAGTACCAAACGAACACGTGACGAAACGCGCCGCTCTTCTTTGATCTTGTTTATCTCTTCTATCAATCGAACGTGATAATTATCCCAGAATGACCAACAATATTCAAAATTCGGTCCAAGTATTGTTTTGTAAGCCATTTCCTTCGTATATGAATTGCCTTATCATTAAGATTCTTCCTATGAATCTCAGCCTGGCGTCTGCTTTTCGTACACTTGTTTTATGTGGTCATTCCATTTTGCGTCATTTCATTGTATTTAACTGTAGTTACTCTTTCAAATGATTTGTCAATAGTCTAATAGAGAAACAGATTTCTTCGCCTGTTTAGGCGCAATACGTTACAGTTACGTACTTTCAGGGTGAACTGCTAATCCCTGGACCAATCATCAATCCTCCGCAGGTCTTCCCCCTGTTCGTACAGTCTTCTGGCGCTGCTGCCTTCTTGTAAACAACCCTGTTATGAAGTTTCCGATGTTATCCACAAGATCATTTATATACATTGTAAATGTGTGCCGGCCGGAGTGGCCGAGCGGTTCTAGGCGCTACAGTCTGGAACCGCGCGACCGCTATGGTCGCAGGTTCGAATTCTGCCTCGGGCATGGATGTGTGTGATGTCCTTAGGTTAGTTAGGTTTAAGTAGTTCTACGTTCTAGGGGACTGATGACCTCAGAAGTTAAGTCCCATAGTGCTCAGAGCCAATTTTGTAAACGTTTTTAAATAACTTACTTCCTTTCCTTCGTAAAATCTGTCGTCAGCCGCTACTGTAGCGACTCATGTAGTCATGACTGTCTCAAGAAGGTGAGATATACCGAAACCGATCTTATAACGGACGCGCAACCATCACGGTAAATAAACTGTTACTTGGATTAAACACCAAATGTTACTGGTTTCTCGGGAACAGCAGGGACATCCTAAAAAATGAAACTTCTGCATCGAGTATCGACGTTGCACACCAAGAGAATGACTTTTATGTCTGCACTCTAGTGATAATACAGTGTGTTCAGTTTTGTTCCTATACAGTTCATAGCTTCTGTGTTCGAGAAAATGTAAAGTGTTATGTGCAGGTGTTGCCGAAGTGCTCGTACTTGAGAAAGAGTCCTACATCAGAATCGTCAAGAGCTACTGGTACAACAAATCTTTATTAACTACCGAGTTCAATCGTATGATCATTATCAGGTATTACAAAATTATTTACAACACCTTGTATGGCAGCGTCTTTACTGTGGTATCAAATGAAATAAAATATTGTCGGCTCTGAAGTATGACTTTTCTCAACTCGCAAAAGTGTTGTGCGGCTAAAAGCATCCTCTTGCACGCGCTTTACAAAGTAAAACTTTTGAAGGAAACGCAGCAGATCCGTACCATCTACGCGTTAGCTATTTGCCTCTGCTGTATCTGACAAGGGGAGGCCACGACGTTTGCAACGCGGATTTACTGCAAACCTGTGTGTGTGTGTGTGTGTGTGTGTGTGTGTGTGTGTGTGTGTGTGTGGCCATTTTAACCATGAAGCGGCTGCAGCCGATTGGTGCCGGCACGGTAGCTCAGCGTGTTCGGTCAGAGGGTTAGCTGCCCTCTGTAATAAAAAAAACTGAGTTAACAGATCAACAACGAACTTCAAAGGGTGTCTTAGGACATCCGCTCCGATCAGATTCAACGAACAAAAACGAACAAAATGAGATTTAAAAAAAAAAAAAAGCGTGTTCGGTCTGAGCGTTAGCTACCCTTTATAATAAAAAAACTGAGCGAACGGATCACTGACAAACTGAATGGGTGTCACTGGACGTCCGCCCTGAACAAATTCGACGAACAATACAGAACAATTTTTTTTTTGAGTGGTTGGCGTTCAAGCCGCTGGATCGAGTTGCGTTCGTCAGTTTTTTTTTTATTTTCAACACAGTCATTTTCTTTATTATTTGTATTACAACTGATATAATGATGAAAGTACGTGCAATCGGATGAAATTTTATTAAATTTACAATGTTATTGTCCGCAGCTCGTGGTCGTGCGGCAGCGTTCTCGCTTCCCACTCCCGGGTTCGATTCCCGGTGGGTTCAGGGATTTTCTCTGCCTCGTGATGACTGGGTGTTGTGTGATGTCCTTAGGTTAGTTAGGTTTAAGTAGTTCTAAGTTCTAGGGGACTGATGACCATAGATGTTAAGTCGCATAGTTCTCAGAGCCATTTGAACCATTTTTACAATGTTATTTGGCAGTCTACTAATTTTTATTATCACAAATAGTGTAATATTCATAACTGTCGACTAGTAAACGACCAAATGCATAAAGTCATACTAAAAATGTATGCTTGTCCATGATTTGAGAAATCCCTTATACCTGGAAGGAGCCCGAAACAACTTGTTACCTCCAAGTTTTGACCGGCACTGACGGCTTTCGAAAGATGTCGCTTTCGACATTACGAGTACAAGTTGCAGGACGGTATTTTTCGTAAAAACATGGAAAACATAAAGTTAAATGGCACCAGCTCCAGTGAATAAATGCTAAGTTTCCGCACACGCAAGGTCTTTTATCGATTTCTGTGGAAAAACAAACCTTGTTAACAATTTAAAAAATCTCTCTTTCAGACGATAGTTTGGAATTGTTTTACATTGTTCGCTGAATTTGTTCAGGGCGGACGTCCGATGACACCCGTTCAGTTTGTTCGTTCACCTGTTGGCTCAGTTTTTTTATTAGGAAGGGAAGCTAACGCTCTCACCGAACACGATGAGCTACCGTGCCGTCACCACTCGGCTGCAGTCGCTTCATGGTTAAAATGGCCACGCACAGATATACAGAGTGTTACAAAAAGGTACGGCCAAACTTTCAGGAAACATTCCTCACACACAAAGAAAGAAAAGATGTTATGTGGACATGTGTCCGGAAACGCCTAATTTCCATGTTAGAGCTCATTTTAGTTTCGTCAGTACGTATTGCACTTCCTCGATTCACCGCCATTTGGCCCAATTGAAGGAAGGTAACGTTGACTTCGGTGCTTGTGTTGACATGCGACTCATTGCTCCACAGTACTAGCATCAAGCACATCAGTACGTAGCATCAACAGGTTAGTGTTCATCACGAACGTGGTTTTGCAGTCAGTGCGATGTTTACAAATGCGGAGTTGGCAGATGCCCATTTGATGTATATTCGACGACCAAAATTATCTTGCAATTTTCTACTGCTTACACATTTTGTTGTCCTCATGGAATACTACGAGTGTATGAAGTTTACAGTAAATCCGCGTTCCAAACGCCTCCCCTAGTGAGAACTGTGGAAACGGTAATATTTCATAAACGATTATTTACAGCTTCGGGATTTCCTTATCAGTGGGAACGTGTTCTCTGTTACTCGAATTCAGGCATTAGGTTCATCTATACGAAGCGTGCTGGGCGAAACTGGGGACAGGCAAACGGAGGGAATTTTTTTCCCCTGTCTTCCTATTCAGCATGCGGAGGCGGCCGCACCCTGCAGCCGGAATGCGTGTCGCGCACGCGTGCGTGCGTGTGCGTGTGTGCTTGTGCTTGTGCGTCAGGTAGGGCGCGCAGCGGGTGCGGGGGGGGGGGAGGGCGCTACAGCTTCCAATCAATACACATGCTACATCTCGCAGCGACGTGTGGGCGCCGCCATGTCGCCCGGGACCCGCGGACCGCCTCCGTCAACCTGCGCCTTGCGGCTCGCCCCGGCCGAAGGCTGCCGAGCTCAGCTCACACCAGTTATTCCGTCCGACATTACGTTCCATTAATGGCACGCCAGTAACTGCACATCACCCGTTAGCCACTTACAAGGGAACCTCCCCATCGCACCCCCCTCAGATTTAGTTATAAGTTGGCACAGTGGATAGGCCTTGAAAAACTGAACACAGATCAATCGAGAGTACAGGAAGAAGTTGTGTGGAACTATGAAAAAAAAAAAAAAAATAAGCAAAATATACAAACTGAGTAATCCATGCGCAATATAGGCAACATCAATGAGAGTGTGAGCTCAGGAGCACCGTGGTCCCGTGGTTAGCGTGAGCAGCTGCGGAATGAGAGGTCCTTGGTTCTAGTCTTCCCTCGAGTCAAAAGTTTACTTTCTTTATTTTCGCAAAGTTATGATCTGTCCGTTCGTTCATTGACGTCTCTGTTCATTGTAATAAGTTTAGTGTCTGTGTTTTGCTGGATTCATATTCCCCACGGAATACATCTCACGTATTTAATGCACTCTCGTCCAAAGTAGCGAACAGTCAACTGCCAGCCAGGGAGCCTTGTTAGCAGGAATACTCTCTCTTCCGTGCGCTGTAGTCGACTGACGTGTGTTTCGATGTTTGTTTAGGTGTAGCGTCCCCATACTACGGCGCAGTTACCTCGCATCGGACGGACGGACGGACAGATAATAATTGTCTGAAAGTAAAAAATTTAACTTTTCACTCGAGGGAAGACTTGAACCCAGGAACTCTCGTTCCGCAGCTGCTCAAGCTAACCGCGGGACCACGGCGCTCCTGAGCTCACACAATCCTTGGTATTGCCTATCTTGCACATGGACTACTCAGTTTGTATATTTTGCTTATTTTTTTCGTAGTTCCACACAACTTCTTCCTGTTTTCTCGATTGATCTGTGTTCAGTTTTTCAAGGCCTATCCACTGTGCCAAGTTATAACTAAATCTGAGGGGGGTGCGATGGGGAGGTTCCCTTGTTAGATTGAAGATACCACAAGGCACCATTTTTGGTCCAACACTACATTTGTCTATGTAAGTGGGCTTTATGAAAGACCAGCAAGCACATTTCACACGAAATACCCGTCCAAGGTCAACATTTCATTAAAAATAAGCCGACAAGTGAATACCGCCAGTTCGCTTCTTAGATGAAAGATACTACAAGATCCCTTATTTGGTCCAGTGCTTTAACTGGGCTTTGATGTAAAAGACAACCACGCACAGTTTATACCAGTTATCCTGCCCGAGAGTAACTTTTCATTAAAGGCACACCAGCAACTGTATATCACCTGTTATCTCCTTAGATGGAAGACACCACATGGCATTATTTTTGCCCTAATTCTACAGTCCAAATAAGTGGGCTTAAGTGTAAAAGACTGCCACCCTCATCTTCTACGAAATATGCTGTCTGAGATTAACGTTTCATTAAAGCCACACGGAGAAAAACGTATGTGCTTAATTGTCTTCTTAAAGTACCAGAAGGCTCTATATTCGGTCCGCTGCTACATTTCTCTGGGTTAATAGGCTTAAATGTAAAAGACGGTCGTTTTCATTTGACACGAATTATCCTGTATGAGATTAACTTTCAATTAAAGATAGGCTGGCAAATTTATACGTCTACATTTAGATATATATTCTATAAGCGACATTGCGGCGTAAGTTGTAGGCTACCATGCACCACTACCAGCCATTTTCTTTCCGATTCTACTCCCATGCAGTGGAAGAACGGAAAAAAGACTATCAATATTCGTCCGAATGAGCCAGAATTTCCCTTATCTTGCCTTCGAAGTCCTTACGCGAAATGTACGTTGGCAGCAGTGCAGTCGTTCTGCAGTCAGCTGCAAATGCCTGTTCTCTATATTTTCTCAATATTGTTTCGTGAGAAGAACATTGTTTTCCCTCCAGGGATTCCTATTTGAGTTCACGAAACAGCTCCGTCAACAGTCACGTGTTGATCGAACCTATCAAAAAAATGTTCAAATGTGTGCGAAATCTTATGGGACTTAACTGCTAAGGTCATCAGTCCCTAAGCTTACAACCGGTCGGTGTGGCCGAGCGGTTCTAGGCGCTTCAGTCTAGAACCACGCGACCGCTAAGGTCGCTGGTTCGAATCCTGTCTCGAGCATGGATGTGTGTGATGTCCTTAGGTTTAAGTAGTTCTAAGTTCCAGGGGACTGATGATGCTCAGAGCTATTTGAACCAACCTAAGCTTACACACAACCTAATTTATCCTAAGGACAAACGCACACACCCATGCCCGAGGGAGGACTCGAACCTCCGCCGGGACCATCGAACCTATCGTTACAATATCAAAGTAATTTCTTCCGAGACAGTGACATCACATTTGCCTTTTAAGCGGCGATAACCGAATGATACACTCTGTGCTCCTAATACATCACAGCACCGAAAGGAAGAAATATAGTCGTCTTCTCATAATTCTCACGGCTTTTCTTTTTGATACTGGCACTCTAGTACATTCCAGTGATTATAAACAGCGGATGGCTGCTACATCTTAACAGTAACTGCCATTATACCACGGAGCACTCGAGTTTGCTACATTTCGCACTGATGGGGGTGTCTGTTTCCCAAGATTGAGATTTGCAAGAAAAGAGAAAAGAAAGAAAGGAAATTGATGTATACACTCAGTGCTGTCGTAATCTATATGAAAATATCTCAGCCGTTGTTTTCATGCAAATAGCTCTGTTATTCCCTTATGGCGCTAGAGTGTGTTTTTCTGTATGTACTTACCATGAAATGTGTTTCCAATCGAAGGACGAGCTGTGTTCTTCCTTACATTTACTTGTGGTTCGTATTCCTATAGGAGGGTTCCCTCTTGCGAGAAAGCCCGAAGGCGCGTTTTCCCTATAGACTGGACGGGGTGGGGATGTGCGAGTGCTGACGGGGGAGACTTGATAGCGAGTAGGGGATTGCATGCATGAGCTAATGCGCGAAGATTGTAGTCACATGTGAGGAGTCCAGCAACATGAGCTTATGCCTGGTAGGAAGTCTGCGTCTCAAAAATGACATTAACAGGTAAATACGTCTCTAGGTCACACTCCCATAGGAGATTGCACGGTTCCTTCACGCGTTTCCCTTTTCTGTCTTGCCGACTACGTCTGACGTGGGGCCTGATCAAATAGTTGACTAGGTATAGGTTGGAAATATTTGAGCGGCCATATCTTTCCTCTCTGCTATCACCTTGTACATTTAAATTACGATCTCCAGCTGCATTATTATCCGCAAGAAGGCTAAACAAGCAGCTCGGACTGGATATCCATGTGCACCTGAAGTGACAGTTTTTTTCGAGCTCAGTGTCGCTGAAAATATCTGTTAACTAAACACCCTCAGATTCCACCATCTTTACCACATCGCTGCTCTCCTTTCATAATACGAAGCGAAAGGAATTTACTGCTCACGGGTTCTTGAAAGGCTTAAGTTACTATTCTATTTTGTATAGGGGGACAATGACGAGTTTACTTCTTCAGTAACCTGTTTAGCTGCCATATGATGAAGTGCCTCTGCGTTACGGGGCTTCTGATGCTGCAACCGTGATCTGAATATGGCGGACAAAGGTAACTGTAAAATACTGTTGTTTCCGAGCACCCTATTCTCTAAAATGGCAAATATTTCACAAATGAGTTAATGAAGAATTTGTCAACTGATTTGTGAAATAATAATTAGTCATTAACACTATAGTTATGAGGACCTGAAGTCAGCCAAGACTCAAACAGAAAGTGAAAATTTTGGGCATCGCATGTAATCTTCCTCATCGTCAGTCTACTATAATCCATCCCTCTGTCCTAGTTTCCTCATGATTCTCGAGTCTCCCTTTACTCCATACTCGCTTCAGGTCTACGAGGTTGCCTTTGACACTTATTCCCACCACTAATATAAATTCTCTTCTCTAAGTCTGTTTCACTGACTTCCACACATTTCTCTGGATACCAGGCCTTAGCACTGAGCTCGCCATAACACGCCACTGTGGTGTAATTACTTCACTGTAGTTGTTCCTCTCTACCCCTCTTCTTCACCTATGCTTGCCTGAAATCAGTACCATTGTAACGTTCGTAAATGGGCATATGCTTAGATGTGACGTGACGAATGCCTACAAATAAGTGTCACCCCCGAGATAACTACAACGCATATAATTTTGTAAGTATGATTTTAGCTTATTTATCTTTACTTTTACTTCCTTTCTAGGCGTTTCCCAGTTGTTATTTTGTACCTCCTTTTCAGCGATATTTAACTAGTTGGAATGACACTTTTCTCTTACGCTAGATTCATAACACCTAATAACATGAGTTTTTCTAATCATTTCCATTTTGTTACAGAAGTCTCCTAAAATGCGTGAAATTCACATGGAATGCAGTTCCTACTCTTTTTCGTTCGATTACACGAGTGTTAAGGAAGGGTTAAGAATCAAAACTGAGTTTGTGTCTGTCATCTGCGTACCTACCTGAGCATTCTTTTAAACTATTGAGGAACAGTAATATCTGGGATGCATACACACACACACACATATATATATATATATATATACACACACAGGGTGTTACAAAAAGGTACGGCCAAACTTTCAGGAAACATTCCTCACACACAAATAAAGAAAAGATGTTATGTGGACATGTGTCCGGAAACGCTTAATTTCCATGTTAGATCTCATTTTAGTTTCTTCCACCTACGCTCAATGGAACACGTTATCATGATTTCATACGGGACACACTACCTGTGCTGTTAGAACATGTGCCTTTACAAGTACGACACAACATGTGGTTCATGCACGATGGAGCTCCTGCACATTTCAGTCGAAGTGTTCGTACGCTTCTCAACAACAGATTCGGTGACCGATGGATTGGTAGAGGCGGACCAATTCCATGGCCTCCACGCTCTCCTGACCTCAACCCTCTTGACTTTCATTTATGGGGGCATTTGAAAGTTCCTGTCTACGCAACTCCGATACCAAATGTAGAGACTCTTCGTGCTCGTATTGTGGACGGCTGTGATACAATACGCCATTCTCCAGGGCTGCATCAGCGCATCAGGGATTCCATGCGACGGAGGATGGATGCATGTATCCTCGCTAACGGAGGACATTTTGAACATTTCCTGTAACAAAATGTTTGAAGTCACGCTGGTACGTTCTGTTGCTGTCTGTCTCCATTCCATGATTAATGTGATTTGAAGAGAAGTAATAAAATGAGCTCTAAAATGAAAGGTAAGCGTTTCCAGACACATGTCCACATTAACATATTTTCTTTCTTTGTGTGTGAGGAATGTTTCCTGAAAGTTTTTGTACCACCCTGTATATACTTGACGGAAGAAGTGAAGCCCCCAGAAGGAGAGGAGGAAACGAAATGAAATTTAATGGGTTCAGAGAGTAGCCGGCCGTTGTGACCGAGCGGTTCTAGGCGCTACAGTCTGGAACCGCGCGACCGCTACGGTCGCAGGTTCGAATCCTGCCTCGGGCATAGATGTGTGTGATGTCCTTATTTTAGTTAGGTTTAAGTAGTTCTAAGTTCCAGGGGACTGATGACCTCAGATGTTAAGTCCCATAGTGCTCAGAGCCATTTGAACCTTTTTTCTTCAGAGAGTATGTGTCGTTATTTGAGTGATTACAAAATCGAGTCACATGTACAAAGAAGTTGGCAGTATGAGCCCACGTATTAGTATCACGTTACACCTCCTCTGTCCTGGATGCATCTACTGATTCGGTTGGGTGGGGTGTCATAAAGCTGTTGTATCCTTTCCTGATGCAAGTTGGTCCAGCACTGTTATAAATGGTCCTTAATATTCTGAGTACTGAAACTGGGACGAGTTGACCGAGATGATCCCACATATGTTCCATCGGGGCAAATCTGGGGATCTCGTTAGTTATGGGAATATTTCAACATCACGCAGACAGTCCATGGAGACATGCGCCACGTGTGGACGAGCATTGTCCTACTGAAGAATGACGTCGCGACACTGTCAACTGTCACATGAGAGGTAACACAGGATGTCCGTGACGTAAAGTCATACACAATGGCTTCAGACATCATGGCCGTCTCCAAACGTGGAACAAATGGGACCTCTTCCCCGGTGGCGGACATACTCGCCAACGATAATGTCTGGTGTAGTGCAGAACCGTGATTAGTCACTGAACACAGTGAAGCACCATCCATCAGAAACTAATACTTGTCCATCATGGCGCCACTCCAAATACAAAAATGGCTCTGAGCACTATGGGACTTAACTTCTAAGGTCATCAGTCCCCTAGAACTTAGAACTACTTAAACCTGATTAACCTACGGACATCACACACATCCATACCCGAGGCAGGATTCGAACCTGCGACCCTAGCGGTCGCGCGGTTCCAGACTGTACCGCCTAGAACCGCTCGGCTACTACGTCCGGCACTCCAAATACAGTATTTTGTGTTGTGTTAACGGCAGTCTGTGCGTGGGACAGTAATTCCCTAGTCCGGCTGCTGCTAGTCGCCGACTAATGGTGCGGATGACACACAAAATGGCGGAGAGAGTCCATTACTTGTTCTCGAGTGGCAAGCGCAGATGCGTAGGTGTTAAGATGTGCCTGGGGCACGAAACGGCGATCCTCTCTTGTGGTGTTAGACTTGGTTCATCGGACCCTTGACGGCGGGTATGCCTGGCCTCACGTTCTCGTGCAGCCCAACATGAAGCCATCGTCACATCGGAATGTCCCACAAATTGGGGAATTGTGCCACTCAATCAGCCAGCCAAATGGGGGCCCACAGCGAGGCCACTGTGGCTGATAACTCTGTCTCATACTTGTACATGACATATCCGTGTCCTTCGAAGTGATCACTCAACATTTGTCTGTGTTCACACCTCTTATACCATACTATACCAGGCCTGGTGACGACACTAACTGCGAACAACACAAAAGCACTCTGGTGGCCACTCAACCTATCACAGACCGGCGATGGTGTGTATGTGTGCGAAGTTACATTGGCATCCGACAATGTCTTTTTCGTCAGGCTGTATAATTATCATGAATTCAGCAGTGTCTGACTGTTTTATAACAAAGTTAACCATGAAAACATTATTAATATACCTGTGCAGCTGTTTACGTTGAAGCGAGCGTCCGATACGGAGAAGACCACACTTCCGGTTATCTCGTAACTTACTTGCAACGACCTCAGATATCCAGTAACTGCATGGTGACAGCGGTGATAAGTCATGAAGAAGACAATGGGGACTAGCAATGTCTAGCGTTCGCTGCAGCTTTATATGGAACCCCACACATCCATCAGATGGAAAGTTTAACATATTATAGTAACGCTGTCCCACTCCCTCCCCCTCCCCCTTCGCCTTCATGAAATTTTAGGCGTCGAAAGGCGTGGTTATCATTTCTTCGAAAACTACTAGGTGACTCTGGCTACCGGTAACGGGCGGAGCAACTGTGAATTTGATTACAATCTCCGCGCACATACGGCTTGCGCGGCCTCTAAACACGTCGTGATGTCTCAGTGAGTCTCTAATAACACATTGCTTGTTCGTGTTGCTTGAACTTCAACGCTGTCAACATATGCAGCAAATGGTATTCAGCTAGGAAGCAATAGAAAACCGGTTACTCCACTTCGAACATCCGCTTCATATTGAGCTCATTCATTTCACGCATTTGCTTTTTTTGTGTAATGCCCAGTGTTAATGAAGTTGACGACATTGTGGTCATTTGCTCTTGTGTCTTAAAATTTGAAATATCATCGTGCTGGTCTTAAGTCAGTCGATACTTTTTGTACCAGATATCGAAAATAGATTGTGTTAATTATTAAGCTGCACTCATTCAGTCTTTGCTGCGAAAGCAAATACACTGGAGCGCCAAAGAAGCTGGTATAGAGCCACGTAAACAGGCACAATATGGCACTGCGGTCGGCAATGCCTATATAAGACACCTAGTGGTTGCGTAGTTGTTAGAACTATTACTGCTACTACAATAGCACGTTATTAAGATTTATGTGAATTGGAACGTGGTGTTACAGTCGGCGCACGACGGTTGGGACACAACATCTCCGAGGTAGCGATGAAGTGGGGATCTACCCGTACAATCATTTCACGAGAGTACGTGAATATCAGGAATCCGTTAAAAAAGCAAATCTCCTACATCGCTGCGGTCGGAGAAACATCCTGCACGAACGGGACGAAAGACGACTGCAGAAAATCGTTCAACGTGACAAAAGCGCAAACCTTCCGCAAATTGCTGCAGATTTCAATGCTGGGCCATCATCAAGTGTCAGCGTGCGAATAGACAGACACGGACTAGCTCGTGCTCCAGACCATAGATCGTTTACCTGAGTTCTAACGCCTATTTCACCTGCCTGTCGCACAATCTGAATCTACGTACGATCACACTACGAGCGAAACAGTATTTGTTAATACACTGATCACATGAAAACAGCAAAACACACATGCTAGCTATACGCGTACAAGAAACCGAAGAGATAACAACAGGGCACCGGGGAATTATTGCTGGTGATGACTAAATTTGAACATCAATGTCTATTTTCTTCTTCTTCTTCTTCTTTGGAGTTACATTTCTCTCGAACGATTAATAGTCTTGGTTTGCTTCCAGAGGGGGAGAATATCCGGCTGACATTCACGTTTGGTGTATCAGACATAACTGAGTGAACATCAGATCGCTGTACGTACTAAGCGTCTCAATAGAACATCGCCGCGCGGGGTAGCCGTGCGGTCTGGGGCGGCTTGCCGCAGTTCGCGCGGCTCCCCCCGTCGGAGGTTCGAGTCCTCCCTCGGGAGTGGGTGTGTGTGTTGTCCTTGGCGTAAGTTTGTTTAAGTTAGATTAATTAGTGTGTACGCCTAGGGACCTATTACTTCAGCAGTTTGGTCCCATAGGAACTTACCACAAATTAAAACAGAACATCAGTACAGCTGGAAGAGTGGGAATCTGTTGATTATTAATTGGCGCTGTGGTTAAATTAACACCAAATCACATACATCATAGCAGATTTTAGAACCGTTGGATTCTTTCAACGTCAGGGTGCAAGATACCCACGTACATCAGAGGCGCATCACACGTGCAAAGCAGCACCAAGGAATGTTCTGCTGTCACCAAATCCTCACAGAGGTTCACGGCGTGTCAGAGAGGCTCGAGGCTCAAAAATTATTTTAGATTCCTTAATGCAGTTCAGTATCGGCATAGTTGTTTCGATGAGTCTGGAAGCGGTTCAACGATCTGTCTACCTTCAGCTGAACAAGTGCTTCAGATCACCTCGTCGAAAAATTACCTTCCTAAATTCTCGTCGCCCACCGATCGGGATGATGCAGTGTGAAGATAATGTATTAATAAGGTGCAGGATTAAAATCCATGTACGCTTGTCCTGATTTAAGCGCCCCATGAATTCTTCAAGCCACGCCAGGTTAATGTTGGGATGGTTCCTCAAAGAGATAAGATTTTTTCCTCGTTTGACTGTCCAAAAATGCCATCATTTGGGGTATATGGATGGATTAAGAATTTCGTGGTTGGGAGGGAGCAGCATGTTATCTTGGATTGTGAGTAATCGAAAGATGTAGAAATAACTTCAGGCTTGCCTATTAACATTAATGTTGTATATTATGGTTGGCGTTCATTGTAAATTTAATAAAAGTTCACTCGATTACATGTATTTTTCCCATTATATCAATCTTAATATACATAGTAAAGAAAATGACTGTGTTGAAAATAAAAAAAAGTGACGAACGGAACTCGATCCAGCGATCCAGCGCCTTGAACGCCAACAACTTTAAAAAAAAATTTGTTCTGTACTGTTCGTTGAATTTGTTCAAGGCGGACGTCCGATGACAGCCATTCAGTTTGTTCGCTGATCCATTCGCTCAGTTTTTTTTTATTTTTTATTATTATTATAAAGGGTAGCTCACGCTCTGACGGAACACGCTGAGCTACCGTGCTGGCACCGCTCGGCTGCAGCCGCTTCATGGTAAAAATGGCCACGCACAGGTATATATATTTGAAGACCGAAATTATCTTGCGATTTTCTCGATAACGCTTGAGAAGTACGCGCCACTGCTTACACATTTTGTTGTGCTCATGGAGTACAACGAGTGTACAAAGTTTGTAGTAAATCCGCGTTCCAGACGTCGTGGCCTCCCCTTGTAGAGTCCGACAGGAGGTCGGACGTACTCGTTCATCCGCGCTGAAGAAGGTGGATCCATTGCCCATCGAGGCGAATCAATTATACGAACTCACGTTGTCTGTTCTTTCCGACATGTCCGGAAGAACAGACACCACGCATTCATGCAAGTGTTCAATACAGTTCAGCTCTGTTGCTTGCTGAACAGAATACGAGTGTATGGAATCAGAGACAGCTCTGCGATTGGACTGAGCAGTGCGTAGCAAATACAGTACGTCATTCTTAGCGAAGAGAAATCTTCAGACGCTAGAGTAACTTCGGGCGCAACCCAAAGGAGTATTATAGGACCATTACGCATGTTTATCAATGCTGAGAAGCTCCATGAGGCGTTCACGGACCTTGCTGTTGTACGCAGAAAGTCTCAATGTCAGAAAATTTAAGCGAAATGCGGGTAGACCTGCGGAGAACCGACGTTCGGGTTGTAGAGATTCGCAGTTGACTCTCGACATAAATGAATGTAGCCCTGAACGAATAAATAGGCGTAATACCTATTATTGAATCGTTACACGATTGCAGAGAAATCACTATGCACAGTCACATCCATTCAATATGCGGGAGTATGCGTGTGGAGCGATTTGAAATGGAATGACCATATAAAACGAATCGATGTAAAGACAAGTTCCAGACTGATATTCGTTGGAAGAGTCCTCAGGTAGTGCACAAACGGAACAGGTTGCTTACAAAACTTTTGCTAGAGCATTACTTGTGTTTCCTTAGCGGAACTGATTGATAGATATAATAGAGAAAATCCAAAGAAGTACTGCACGACATATGACAGGTTTGTTTAGCAAGGCCGGCCGCGGTTGTCTAGTGGTTCTGGGCGCGCAGTCCGGAACCGCGCGACTGCTACGGTCGCAGGTTCGAATCCTGCCTCGGGCATGGATGTGTGTGATGTCCTTAGGTTAGTTAGGTTTAAGTAGTTCTAAGTTCTAGGGGACTGATGACCACAGATGTTAAGTCCCATAGTGCTCAGAGCCATTTGAACCATTTTGTTTAGCAAGTGCTAAAACCTCACGGAGATACTCATCTCAGTGGCAGACGCTACTAGAGAGACGCTGTACATGATGAAGTGGTATACTGTTAAAATTCTGAAAGTGTAAGTTCATAAAAGAGTCAGCCAAGATGTTGCTGTCTGCAATATTCGAGGGTTGGAACTTCAATAGTGGCAACTATTTATTTACAGCTCGTACAAAATGGATACGTGTTTCAAAGTTTAACTGACCTTCAAAGTAGCCACCAGGATTGTGTATATAACCCATTGCCAGCGATGAGGAAGTCGTAGGATACTCTTAGCAGTGCCCGTTGTGTTGACAGCGCGGTCTATTGCCCGACGAATTTGTAGCAGTACTGAAGCGAATGCTGTAAATAGTTTCCTTCAGTTTGGCAATCGAGTTGAACTCCCGAGGGCTTAGCTCAGGGGAGTGCAGTAGGTGGTATAGCACTTAGCAGCCCCATCGGTCAAACAAATCAGTAACAGCTTGCACTGTACGTGCTTGAGCATTGTCCTGCAAAATGATGGTCAGGTCCTGCAGTAATTATCATCACTTCTGTCTCTGTGCTGTTCATTTTTGGAACACAACCTACGACCAGCTTAGATACTTAGAGACAGAACTGATGACACTTTCTGCAGGACCTGATCATCATTTTGCAGGACAATGCTCAAGCACGTACAGTGCAAGGTGTTACTGATTTGTTTGACCGATAGGGCTTCTATACCACCTACTGCACTCCCCTGAGTTAAGCCCTCGGAAGAGGAAGTGACGGTATTGAACATGGTACCCTCCGCCATATACCATAAGGTGGCTTACGGAATGTATATGTAGACGCAGATGTAACTGTTTACTGATTCCGATTGTATTCTACAGGTGAGCACCTCCGGGAAAAAGGAAACGCGTAACTGTTTTCATTCGAACTTTCCTCGTTGCTCATTGTGAGAAGCGATGCGGTGCCGGTGTGAGTGACGGTCTGAAAGGACGGTGGCGCCAAGTCGGTTTTTCGGCAGGGAGCAGGGTTAAGTGTTGATTCTGGCCGTCTCCCGTGCTGAAGAAAGCGGGAAGGAAGGCGAGAGAGAGAGAGAGAGCGAGCGAGAAAGAGCGTGAGAGAGAGAGAGAGAGAGAGGCGGGAGAAGGATCGCCGGCTGATGCAGTGCCGCGAGGAGGCGCGCCGCCTAAATCAGTCCTCCTGGAGAGCGGATCCGGCGCTATTTGTCCTACATTGTGCTGTATTCAGTTATAGCCAGCCGAGGCAATCGGTTCCGCATCACGTGGCGGACGCGGCCGGTGAGCGCCTCCGCCGAATAGCACTTACACTCCAATTTATCCGGGCGCAATCCCCTTCAATCCCCGGGACTTGGGCGCCAAATTTATTGCTCCGTTTGGCTACGCATTTCGTTTTAGCCGTGTGGTGCCGGCGCCTGTGCCGGTGCCGGTGCCTCGGGAGGTGGGGGTGGTGGGGGGCGGTGGGAGGAATTGATTTCGCGTGCCGAGAGCCCGGCGGCCCGGTCCGACGAAGCGACCGCCGCCCGCACTCCGTCACGGTCGCATAGTGGTCGCGCCGGCGCTCGGACGCGCTAACGTGCCCCTCTATGCGGAGGCCACGGCGATTCGAAGCAGACCGCACCATTCACCTCTCGCCCATTCAGTGTCGTAGCGATGTGCAAGATGATTCCCGTGATGAGGTTACAAACTTTCATGGGTGGTAGAGAAAGGTAAGGCACCCTAATCCGGGAACAACCAAGTCGAAAAGTATAACCGAAAATCTACTCAAGCTCCGCCGTAGCTTCTCGCAACGTTCAAACTAAGGGCGCCAACTTCCGAATCCTGATCACGAGATACAGAATTACACTGGGTGACTTTTTCCACCATGTACTAACTCTAGGGATAGATCGGCGAGAGGATACGGTACAAAAGAGATCTAATGAACTTAGTTCCGGAAACGAAAATTTCCATGCTAGAGACAATTTATTCGATCATACTTGGTTACAGAGATTGCAGTCTAATACGCGCTGTACCATGCAGTCACAGCTATAATATGCATGGTTTCCTCCTAAAAGATGGTACTGTTCTTCATATGTGACGCCCTAGCGCCGTGTCCTGCCATAGTAATTGGTAATGTTGCGTCCGATTCACTTCCAGCCGGCCGCGGTGGCCGAGCGGTTCTAGGCGCTTCAGTCCGGAACCGCGCGACTGCTACGGTCGCAGGTTCGAATCCTGCCTCGGGCATGGATGTGTGTGATATCCTTACGTTAGTTAGGTTTAAGTAGTTCTAAGTTCCAGGGGACTGATGACCTCAGATGTTAAGTCCTATAGTGCTCAGAGCCATTTGAACCATTTGAGCCCCGTGGTATGGTGACATCGAATCATCAGCATCTGTGCAGCCGGAATGTGTGGATCGGAATAACTGGCGACCGTATTCTGGGACCGGTCTTCCTTTGACGTATGCTAACGGGCCGTCTTGCGGATGACTGCGCTGCCCCTGGTGGAAAAAGTGCCATTGGTGATTCTAAGGGTTATGTGCCTGCTACATGATGGTGCTCCACTCCACCGTTAACGCCGACGCATCTCAATCGTGTTTTTCCTGATCGATGGATCGGACGAGCTGGACCAATGGGATGGACTGCTCGTTCATCGGTAGCTGTAACAACGTATGACTGAATAAACAGTCTATAGCATAGAAACCATGCGTTTCCGGACATAAGTTCATTAGACCTTTTTTTGTTCCGTATCCTCTAATCGATTAATCCCTAGAGGTTGTACACGGTGGAAAAAATCCCCCTGTGTATTCCTGACATAGTCAGTCTGGGAGCGATCTGCAGTGTATGGTAACTAAAGAAAACTTCACGTGCCAAGATCGCTAAAACAGCATATTATTGCGTGACTGGTTTCGACAGAGCAATGTTATCATTATCGGATCTTATGCATTTTGAATTTTTACAGCACATTATTCATGAAAACGGTCGTTCAACAAAATGCTCTTTAGCGATCTTGGCTCGTGAAGTTTTGTTCAGCTACCAGTGTATAGAATTCCCGATGAATATTCCCAAGCCGGCCGTTGTAGCCGAGCGGTTCTAGGCGCTTCAGTCTGGAACCGCGCGATCGCTACGGTCGCAGGTTCGAATCCCGCCTCGGGCATGGATGTGTGTGATATCCTTAGATTAGTTGGGTTTAAGTAGTTCTAAGTTCTAGGGGACTGATGACCTTAGATGGTAAGTCCCATAGTGCTCAGACCCCATTATTCCCAAATATTCTCAGTTAATTTCTCCTGCTGGTGGGCTAGTAACGGCACACGTAACTGGATGTCAAAGGGACCGAAAATCCTAAGTCTCTGGTGCAGTAATAATGAATTCCATGTACCTGCATAAGTTTCACAAGTTGTTACATTTATGACAGTTTTTCAGAATGAAGTCCCCCAGCGTCAATGCAGACATGGCATCATCGTTGTCGTGCCCTCTCTAATAACACTGGTGTCGTTTGAACATTGTCGCAGGCAGCGAAAATTCTTACCAGAAGATCCTCTTCAGTCTCGCTAGGTTTTTGGACAATATGGTTGTGGAGATGAAGCAACGATTAGTACGATTAATCAATTATTCAAAAACAGTCTCAATCGCATTTGTTATTATTATACCGCCAACCGGTTTCAACCCGACGTAGGGGTCATCTTCTGGGCGTTTACACCGTTGGTCGACTGCTGGTGGTGTCACTCCTGTCTACATAACGGCAGGAAACTAGGTGTCTTGTATTCAAAACTTTTCACATGGCCTCACGAGAAGAGATAGGATCTTCTCTGCTTATTCACTTTTCAGAGAAGGTCTCATCCAAGTTTTCACAAACCCTCAGTCCAAAGTGAGATAGGACTTCCGTTGAATAACAAGCGGGATTTGTTACAGGAACGTAGTTAGTACGTCTTTTGTACACGCTGTGTACACTGGTGCGTTTCAGCAGGGAGGAAGATGAAACAACTCCACTATGTAATCACTGATTCTGCCTGCCCACACGTTGACTGATAACCTGTGCTGAAGTCTCTTCACAACTGTTGTGTGGAGATGCCCATCGGCCGAAACATGACTACTGCGAGTACTTAGCATTCCATCTGTGCTGAAACAAGCTTCATCCGTGACACGTACATACGCAGGAAACAGACGACCCCCTGTAAGGCGCTGCAAGAGCCATGGGCTGAACACGATTCCAGGTCCAAAGCCAACAGGAGTCGAAGCAGGCTCTGTTTGCGGATGGTAATGGTGTGGCCGCATTTCCCGTAACACTCGCCATTTCATCTGCAATTGATAAGAGTTCTGCTTGCCACCGACTCGTCCACTCCAGCAAACATTGCATCTTCTGAGTCGGGAGTCCGCGTAGTTCGTCGTCCGTGTCGGTCGTTGTACAGTGCGGTGTTACACTTAATAGCTGGAACAGTCCTGGGAACATGGTGTGAGCGGATGTCTTCTATGCGGATATTTGTACCTGTACAACCTTTCCGCTTCTCTGCTGCTTCTAATTCCTTGAGCACACGAGAAAATCATGTGTGGAAGTTCCGTCACCGGGCACAACTCCATGTGATTAGGGGTGATCGACTTTGGTACTTCAGCTTGTGAACACAGACTGCAGTGTACTACAGTTCAGACTTAGTACGGCAGGACTGCTCTTGTCAGTACACAACACGCAATCCGCATTGGATTACAGGAAATGTATTCGCAGTTGCGAATGTAAACCACCTTCGTTTGTATATTAGAATGACGGCAATGAAAATTGGTTCAAATGGTTCTGAGCACTATGGGACTTAACATCTGAGGTCATCAGTCCCCTAGAACTTAGATGTACTTAAAGCTAACTAACCTAAGGACGTCACACACGTGTTAGCAATATTACCCTATTCCCAAGAGTTAGCAGCTTTCACTCAGTTAATACTGGGCAGAAATCAAATCTGCATGTGGAATGCATTTCCTTGACTCTTGTGCAGAAAGGAGTGCAGTTTTCTGCTGCATCCATTTTTAATAAGCTACCACAAGATCTCAAAAATCTTAGCAGTAGCCCAAAGTCTTTTAAGTCTAAACTGAAGAGTTTCCTCATGGCTCACTCCTTCTATTCTGTCGAGGAGCTCCTGGAAGAGCTAAAAAATTAAGCAAACTCCAGTGTTACATTGTTGATTTTCTTTATTTAAACTTACGACTTGTCGCCTGAATATGTTTTTTATATTTAATTTTATCTGTTTCTACTATCGTGTTATAATTTCATGTATTGACTCGTTCAATGACCATGGAGATTTCTCCTTAATTTGGTCCCACGGAACAATAAATAAATAAATAAAAAATAAATAAACATCCATGCCTGAGGCAGGATTCGAACCTGCGACAGTAGCAGTCGCGCGGTTCCGGACTGAAGCGCCTACAACCGCTCGCCCACAACAGACGACTTGAAAATTGTTCCCAGACCAGGACTCGAACCCAGATTTCCCGCTTTATTCGAGCGGTCGCCTAAACGACGTCGGCTATCCGTGCACGAATCACGACGAGGTCCAAACTTCCATATGTCATCTTCCTTGTGTCACAACCTGCACTCGTACATTCCGTCCAGGAAGGACATATTTATTGAGAGTCAAGGGCCTGGCACTGGCGATTAATTACCAAATAGTAGAGGCTGTGGTATTAAGAAATACAAAGCAATATTCCTTCGGACACACACGAGTCGAAAAAAAGGCGCATACTGCTTCTTGTTTCACGTGCTGTCCACTATACTTTTTGTTTACACTGTGCTTTACGTTACACCTGTGGATGATGGTGTAAGCCGCGGGAGCGCCTAATGTCCCACAGAAGGAATAAAGTGCCAGCCGTTTGTGCCAGCTTCGACACTTGGTCACCTGTCATACGTTCTATACGGCGTTCAGCGCATCTACTGGTTTTTGAATCTGATCCTCAAACGCTCTGCTCCCAGATCCCAGTCCATTATTTAAGTACGACCTGCCTGACAGTACTAATGTCAACGTTGGCGTCAATCGTCTCGTTCAAGCACAATGGCCGGGTTTTCTCTGTGTGTATACCGATGGCTCCAAAATTCCGCAAGAAGAGTGTACAGGATGCGCTTTTTTTTGCCCTCAGATCCAGATCCGCAAAACCTTCAAACTGCCTACGAGCACTTCTATTTTTACGGCGGAGACAGTGGCAGTTTTGGAAGCACTTAAGTTTGTCTCTAGCACTTCCTTCCCCAAGATATTGATAGTATCTGACTCGCAAAGCGTTCTTAAAAACATTCAGTACAGTCGATGGAACAAAACAACCAACAGTTATATCTTGGATGTGATATCTAAATATATTCGCAGCACACGCACGGGCCGGACGATCCATTTGTTGTGGATACCTTCCCACTCTGGTATCCTCTATAATGATGAAGTTGATGCATTAGCCAAACAAGCGGCAACCTTAGGCACCGTCCTGGATCTGCACCTTCCTTATACAGGCTACTTACGTGAAGTCAAGGATCACGCAAGACAACAATGGCAGGAAATGTGGAACGTTCTTCAACAGACAAAAGGCGGTTATTACGCAGTGCTACAACCTCGGATTCCTTCACAGCCGTGGTTCATTAGGACACATCTGGACCGATCCGCGATTTCTACCATCATAAGACTCCGCTTCAATCATGCCTCTTTCCCACAACATCTACATCGGATCAACGTTTGCAGTTCACCAGCATGTGAGTGTGATCCTGAGTCGGAAGCTGATGTCAACCACATCTTATTTATGTGCCCCAAATTTGACCGTGAACGGTTGGTCTTTCTGAAGACATTGCTGAGTATGGGCTACCATCTTCCTCAATCAGCTCCTTCTCTTTTGTGTACTAAAGACGTTCGTCTATATAAAGTGATAGTTAACTTCATCAAGAGTACTGACTACAATCTGTAGGTTTTAATGGTGTATGTAAATTATAAACATGTCTTGCTGATGAAGATATTTCAGAATTGGTGTAAATTGTAAGCCAAGACACTTTTAATTATTTTCCAATTCAATTCCATTTTTAAAACATTATCTACAAAACTGTAACAGTTAAGCTTTTTGATCTTGTAAATATGCATTTCTGTATTTGTTTATTCAATTATGTGTACATTGTCACTGTGTGTTGCCGATGGCTAAATTGAGTACGCTCTCAAAGGCCAAATAAAATTAAAAAAACGCCTAATGGCAAAATAAAAGACTGCCGAAGACAACTGCTTTCTTTGTACACTATACAATATCTTCGAGTAAACTAGTTTCTAACGAACAGGTGGGAAAGCCGAGCTACTAAGGGGAGAAGCGGCATCGCGATTTCGAAAGCGACGCACGGGCCCCGAGCGGCAGTATAAGGAGAGAAGTCAGCGCCAGCGCCGGCCGGCGACCCGAGCCGCAGCCGCGAGTGCCTCGGCGCCGTAATGGCGCGCCCGCCTCGCCTGCGGGTATTACCGCGAGCTCGCCGGCTTATTGGCCTCGTCATTGTGCGCGCGCGGGTAACAACTGCGACACACGCTAACAACCTCGTTACTGCCACCGCCGGCGACGCCGCCTCCAGATCCAGAAAGGCGGCCTCCTCCGCCGCCCCCCGCCGGCCCCTCAATTAGCTCTCCGTCTCCGCGGCGGCGCATTCGCGGGAGGCGGCCGCCGCCTCTGCAGCCGGGCGCGACGCCCGGTAAACACCGGGGAAAGGGCCGCGCTCTGGCGGAAGTGGCAGCCGACGCGATAATGCACAACTGAAGCGTTTCTCTAGGGCGAAATGTCAGCCACTTCGGCTCGCAGCCGTAGATCACACGTTCTATCGCCCCACTGCCACATAGATGACATAATTTCGAGTTAACTAATATAAATTATGTTTGTATCGATCACAAAGTATTTTAATTAACATCGATTTCAGTGCCTTGTGCATGGTCTATACAGGGGGCTCTAAAATACCCCTTACTAACTTCCAGGACTTTCAGAAGAGACTGAGTGTATGATACACTACTGGCCATTAACATTGCTACACCACGAAGATGTACTACAGACGCGAAATGTAACCGACAGGAAGAAGATGCTATGATATGCAAATGATTAGCTTTACAGGGCATTCGCACAAGGTGGGCGCCGGTGGCGACACCTACAACGTGCTGACATGAGGAAAGTTTCCAACCGATTTCTCATACACAAACAGCAGTTGACCGGCGTTGCCTGGTAAAACGTTGTAAGGAGGAGAAATGCGTACCGTCACGTTTCCGACTTTGATAAAGGTCAGATTGTACCCTACCATTATTGCGGTTTATCGTATCGCGACATTCCTGCTCGCGTTGATCGAAATCCAATGACTGTTAGCAGAATATGGAATCGGTGGGTTCAGGAGGGTAATACGGAACGTCGTGCTAGATCCCAACGGCCTCGTATCACTAGCAGTCGAGATGACAGGCATCTTATCCGCATGGCTGTAACGGATCGTGCAGCCACGTCTCGATCCCTGAGTAACAGATGGGGCGTTTGCAAGACAACAACCATCTACACGAACAGTTCGACGACGTTTGCAGCAGCATGGACTATCAGCTCGGAGACGATGGCTGCGGTTACCCTTGACGCTGCATCACAGACAGGAGCGCCTGCCATGGTGTACTCGACGACGAACCTGGTTGCACGAATGGCAAAACGTCATTTTTTCGGATGAATCCAGGTTCTGTTTACAGCGTCATGATGGTCGCATCCGTGTTTGGCGACATCTCGGTGAACGCACATTGGAAGCGTGTATTCGTCATCGCCATACTGGCGTATCATCCAGCCTGATGGTACGGGGTGCCATTGGTTGCACGTCTCGGTCACCTCTTGTTCGTGTTGACGGCACTTTGAACAGTGAACGTTATATTTCAGATGTATTACGACCTGTGGCTCTACCCTTCATTCGATCCCTGCGAAACCCTACATATCAGCAGGATAATGCACGACCGCATGTTGCAGGTCCTGTACAGGCCTTTCTGGATACAGAAAATGTTCGACTGTTGCTCTGGCCAGCACATTCTCCAGATCTCTCACCAATTGAAAACGTCTGGTCAATTATGCACGAGCAACTGGCTCGTCACAATACGCCAGTCATCACTCTTGATGAACTGTGGTATCGTGTTGAAGCTGCATGGGCAGCTGTACCTCTACACGCCATCCAAGCTCTGTTCGACTCAATGCCCAGGCGTATCAAGGCCGTTATTACGGACAGAGGTGGATGTTCTGGGTACTGATTTCTCAGGATCTATGCACCGAAATTGCGTGAAAATGTAATCACTTGTCAGTTTGTCCAATGAATACCCGTTTATCATCTGCATTTCTTCTTGGTGTAGAAATGTTAGTGGTCAATCGTGAATTTTGAATTGGAACCCACGTTCGGAAACGTATCGTTTCCTTACTACAACCATTTAAAACATGTTGGTAACGTGACCATTTTTATAAGAAATTTACTAGCATTGATCCATTACGTCACATGTCTTACTGTTCCACTCATTAAAAACCAAAGAAACAAAAAAGAAAATTAATCAGTTTTCACAAACACTGTTGTTTACAGACAAAGTGTTTTTGTCCTTTGCAAAAAAGGTTAGCACTGTGGTATACTACAAATAAGGTTCGATGTCGCGATCACCAAGTTCGGTGCACACGTTGTACCTGGGAATGATGTTGTGGTGTAACTTTCGCAGGATATGGTGGCCCATGCGCAGTGATCAGTTTTCGTCCCAAGCGCTGGGCCAGTTCATTCGTTTGTTCGGAAGGGGAGGCCTACAAGTGTTCTCCACCTTGCGGCCGGTCAGCGATGACAGAACCGAGGCGCGCCCCTGCAAGCTCTCTCAAACGATATTACAGGAACTATTCACTAAAAAGATGTATTTTCCCCTTTACTTATAACATATGTCAGATTCATGATTATGTGCCCAACATTTTGTTAATGGTTATAGTTATCGTGATATTTTTTAAAGTAATACACTGCGCGAAATTTGAAAAAGTATGCAATGAAAAGTAGATATCGCCATGTTTTTGCTTTTGGTGCATATTACATAATATGTTGTTTTGTATAAAATTTAGCTAACATATTGAATTTTTCTTTAAATGTGGGTGGAGGTATCTGTCACCGATCAGCCGGTCGGGGTGGCCGAACGGTTCTAGGCGCTACAGTCTGGAACCTTGCGACCGGTGCAGCTGCAGGTTCGAATCCTGCCTCGGGCATGGGTGTGTGTGATGTCCTTAGGTTAGTTATGTGTAAGTAGTTCTAAGTTCTAGGGGACTGATGACCTCAGAAGTTAAGTCCTATAGTGCTCATAGCCATTTGAACCATTTGTCACCAATCTTCATAACATTGATCTGATGTTACACATTCATTTGCGATCGCGCCGCACCAGCGATAAAGCCATAGTGAAATATCAACAACGTTCTTCGTATTTCATAAACAGTTTCAGATACCAAAATGGGATTTTGGCAAATGATAGCACGCAAATAGGAGATCATTTTACCATATCATTATTACGTAAACCTTCATCTACTGTGTTATTCCAGTAACTACACTTTTTCGGTGAAAGAATATAATTTTGAAAAGAGATTTTCAGTTGTCACTATGGCAAACCTTGCAGTTTCCTCCCATGATATGGCAATTTTGAGAAATGTGAGGACAGTATAGCCGGGGTTCGCCTGGAGTGAGGAGGTGTCGATTTCTGAGCAAGCACATGGCGACTGTTCGTTTTTCGTTCGTAGGAGATTTGCTGTTCGGTGCACGGCTGCAGCTTGGTGCGCCTTAAGCGAGTTTCGAATAAGTGCCGCATTTAGCGTTTGCTAGCTCACAATTTGCTAGTCTGTTTCAAAACTTGTGTTACTTATTTATCGTACTGGGATCTACAGTTGATGCTATCCAGTACATGCGCGTTTTTTTGGGTTGTCTGGACTTCGCATCTCAATCTACAGTCTTCCAGAGAGCATTCAGGTGCCTTCTGCAACGATAAAGGTTTCATTAATTTGAGTATTATCACGTTGGTGATCCATAAAAACTCAGAAACTGTCAGCATACTGCTATTTAGCATTCTGCCGAAAGTTATTGTGAAACTTTCCTGGCAGATTGAAACTGTGTGCCGGACCGAGACTCGAACTTGGGACCTTTGCCTTTCTCGGCCAAGTGGTTTACCATCTGAGCTACCCAAGCACGACTTACGCCCCGTCCCCACAGCTTCATTCTTGCCAGTACCTCGTCTCCTACCTTCCAAACTTCGCAGAAGCTCTCCTGCATACCTTTCAGAACTAGCACTCCTGGAACCAGGGATATTGCAGAGACATGGCTTAGCCACAGCCTGGGGGATGTTTCCAGAGTGAGATTTTCACTCTGCATGGCTAAACCATGTCTCCACAATATCCTTTCTTCCAGGAGTGCTAGTTCTGCAAGGTATGCAGGAGAGCTTCTGTGAAGTTTGGAAGGTAGGAGACGAGGTACTGGCGGAAGTAAACCTGTGAGGACGGGACGTGGGTAGTGCTTGGGTGGCTCAGATGGTAGAGCACTTGACTGCGAAAGGCAAAGGGTTCGAGTCTCGGCCGGGCACACAGTTTTAATCTACCAGGAAAGTTTCATAACAGCGCACACTCCGCTGCAGAGTGAAAATCTCATTCTAAAGTCATTGTGAATCGATATAAACCCAACTTAAATCATAGTGATTGAGATCAAATAAATTAGTATATTTGTAAATAACTTTTCTCACTACATCATCCTACGTTTTATAGTGTACCAAACAGTCTTCTATGAAGTAAGTTATAATTTTCGTAGCATGGCTTGAGATCTCACATTCTTAACTGATTGTAATACTTTGTGTATAAGATACTTCTATTTTAGGTTCTTGCAAATGGTTTAGCGCCAGGACTGTGTAACACTACAACTGCTGAATCAAAATGACAGTGGCAGCTGAGAGCGGTACGAAATTATTTGAACAAATTTTCAAAAACATTAATGGAAGGTTTGTCCCCCACTTGTAGCTGAATTCTGCCGCTCAGCAATATTTTGTAGCCATAGTACTCCAAAACTAAACTTCGCCCGAACAGGCCTTCACGGCACCGACCGGCTGCCATGTCATCTTCAGCCCACAGGCGTCAATAAATGGAAATATGGAGGGGCATGGCAGGCCGTTGTGGCCGAGTGGCTCTAGGCGCTTCAATCTGGAACCGCGCGACCGCTACGATCGCAGGTTCGAATCCTGCCTCGGGCATGGATGTGTGTGACGTCCTTAGGTTAGGTAGGTTTAAGTAATTCTAAGTTCTAGGGGACTGATGACCTCAGATGTTAAGTCCCATAGTGCTCAGAGCCATTTGAACCATTTTTTGGAGGGGCATGTTGTCAGCATACTGCTCTGCCGCCCGTATGTCATTTTACGAGATACGAGCCGGTACTTCTCAATCAAGCAGCTCCTCAAAATTTGGAAATTTGTGGTAAGGTCTTATGGGACCAAACTGCGGACATCATCGGTCCCTAAGCTTACATACTACTTATCCTAACTTAAACTACCTTACGTTAAGGACAACACATGCACCCAAGCCCGAGGGAGGACTCGATCCTCCGACGGGGGGAGCCGCATGGTCCATCACAAGGCGCCTCGGATCGCGCGGCCACCCCGCGCGGCTAGTAGTAGCTCCTCAGTTTGCCCCACAAGGCACCAACAGGGCTCGGCAGACCGGGTGGTGACCCATCTAAGTGCTAGCCCAGCGCGATTGCGCCTAACTTCGGTGATCTGACGGGAACCGGTGCTACCACTGCGAAGAGGCCGTTAGCTAGCCACATTACTCAGATAAAGGAAAAAGGCACATTGTCGGCTGATATAAGCGGACCGACACAATAAGTGTTGGGAAAAGAAATGACCCACGTATGGCACTGTGAGAAATACTCGTTGTTAGATTTCTCAAGTGATCTTTTAGTTCCAGCCTCGCAGTAATCATTGCCGACTGCTCTCACGTATTGTGGATGCGCGAAGCGACGCCGCTGAAGCGACGCAGAGGCTGCCAGCCCTTGGCGGTAGACATAGCTGCGAATTTTCGTGTGCGCCACGTATCTTTTTTCGTCCTTTCCTCTATCTCTCTCGTCCTTTTCCCCTCGGAGCGCAGACCCGAGGGTGTTATAGCGTGCGTGGAAACTCCCCGCCGATGCTCAAATTCCGGCAGGGCGGGCCCCGGCGAGGCGGCGTTATCGCGCGCCCGCGCCTCGTGACGGAGATAGATGGCGCTGCGGTCGAGAGTCATCCATCTTGCGAGGATTGAACGCGCGCCCGCGCCGCGCCGCGCCGCGGGATCAGCGCCGGCCGCCGCCTAGCGTGCACTTGTCGCGCTTTGCTCGCGCTGATCCGTCATCTGCGCGCTAATCCGCAAGGCGCTCTGCGCGAGGCACTGCCTGCGCCACAGTGGCTGTCTCGCAGTGGACACGCATCGAGTGCTGGAGCTCCAGATTTCACACATACGGGGATCTGGTAGGCTGATTTCGTGACTGACCGTTTAAAATTTAAATAGAGACAACGTAACCAATCAGCTAACTTCAGTTATTTTATAAATTTAGGACGCGTTTCGCAGGCTTGGCATTATCGGGTGCATTCACATAACTGGTTCGCTGTAGTTGGGAAAGAACCCACAGGCGTCACTGCGGATGCAACATTTTTTTATGGTTGGTTCAATGGCTCTGAGCACTATGGGACTTAACTTCTAAGGTCATCAGTCCCCTAGAACTACTTAAACCTAACTAACGTAAGGACATCACACACATCCATGCCCGAGGCAGGATTCCAACCTGCGACCGTAGAGGTCGCGTGGTTCCAGACTGTAGCGCCTAGAACCGCTCGGCCACTTCGGCCGGCTTTTTATGGTTCCCTTCTACATAAAGTCGTGCCCGCTTCGCCGGGTACCCTGAATCTAGTCTTCCAGATGCTGGGCCGGGCCTCTGAATCGTAAGAAAATGTTGTATTATACGAGGTGCATTCAAGTTGTAAGGCCTCCGATTTTTTTTCTAATTAACTACTCACCCGAAATCGATGAAACTGGCGTTACTTCTCGACGTAATCGCCCTGCAGACGTACACATTTTTCACAACGCTGACGCCATGATTCCATGGCAGCGGCGAAGGCTTCTTTAGGAGTCTGTTTTGACCACTGGAAAATCGCTGAGGCAATAGTAACACGGCTCGTGAATGTGCGGCCACGGAGAGTGTCTTTCATTGTTGGAAAAAGCCAAAAGTCACTAGGAGCCAGGTCAGGTGAGTAGGGAGCATGAGGAATCACTCCAAAGTTGTTATCACGAAGGAACTGTTGCGTAACGTTAGCTCGATGTGCGGGTGCGTTGCATTGGTGAAACAGCACACGCGCAGCCGCAGCCCTTCCCAGACGTTTTTGTTGCAGTGCAGGAAGGAATTTGTTCTTAGAAACATTTTCGTAGGATGCACCCGTTACCATAGTGCCCTTTGGAACGCAATGGGTAAGGATTACGCCCTCGCTGTCCCAGAACATGGACACCATCATTTTTTCAACACTGGCGGTTACCCGAAATTTTTTTAGTGGCGGTGAATCTGTGTGCTTCCATTGGGCTGACTGGTTCTTTGTTTCTGGATTGAAAAATGGCATCCACGTCTCATCCATCGTCAAAACCGACGAAAAGAAAGTCCCATTCATGTTGTCGTTGCGCGTCAACATTGCTTGGCAACATGCCACACGGGCAGCCGTGTGGTCGTCCGTCAGCATTCGTGGCACCCACCTGGATGACACTTTTTGCATTTTCAGGTCGTCATGCAGGACTGTGTGCACAGAACCCACAGAAATGCCAACTCTGGAGGCGATCTGTTCAACAGTCATTCGGCGATCCCCAAAACAATTCTCTCCACTTTCTCTATCATGTCAGACGGGCTTGTGCGAGCCTGATGTTGTTTCGGTTTGTTGTCACACGATGTTCTGCCTTCATTAAACTGTCGCACCCAGGAGCGCACTTTCGACACATCCATAACTCCATCACCACATGTCTCCTTCAACTGTCGATGAATTTCAATTGGTTTCACACCACGGAAATTCAGAAAACGAATGATTGCACGCTGTTCAAGTAAGGAAAACGTCGCCATTTTAAGTATTTAAAACAGTTCTCATTCTCGCCGCTGGCGGTAAAATTCCATCTGCCGTACGGTGCTGCCATCTCTGGGACGTATTGACAATGAACGCGGCCTCATTTTAAAACAATACGCATGTTTCTATCTCTTTCCAGTCCGGAGAAAAAAAAAATCGGAGGCCTTAGAACTTGAATGCACCTCGTAAGACCAGTAAGTAAGATCCTGCTAGCAGAGTGCAAGACTGCAGACAGTTCCTTTGCATTACTCTCTGAGCGCTATGATTGGGTACCTCTCCTGTCTTCTATCCCTTCAACTGTAGGTAAGTTACTTATGGTACATATAGGTTAATCTACTTTGTGTTCCATTCAGTCACTGAGCGTGGGAAGAATGTTTGCCTTTGTGTCCGAATGTGAGTTATTATTGGTTTAATTTTAACTTCTAAACTTTACTTAAGTAAAGAAATCCCAAGACAATTCTCGTGGAATACTACTAATCTTTCTTCTAGTTTCCACCGTTCAAAAGATATCAGAATTTCTGTCCATCTTTACTACGAGAATTCGAGTCTTTGCCCGTGCAGGCAATGCTCTAGCAAGTGAGCCAATATGTATCGTACTGTACCAAGGCCAAACAAGCCCATCTGCTGTGGCGTTTGGAAAATTAGGAGACAGCTAGAGAAAGTCTGATTATTTCAACCAGGCTGTGAAGTGGATGGCGTACTTGATTCCGTACTTCTAGAAGTCCAAAGGGCTCTTAACACGGTACCTCACAAGCAGCTTGTAGTCAAATTGCACTCTTATGGAATATCGTCTCAGTTATGCGACTGAATTCGTGATTTCCTGTCACAGAGGTCACATTTCGTAGTAACTGACGCACATTCATCGAGTAAAAAAGATTTCCGGCGTTCCTCAAGATAGTGCTATAAGCTCTCTGCTATTCCTTATCTATATAAACGCTTTAGAGGACAATCAGACCAGCCTTCTTAGGTTGTTTGCAAAGGATGCTGTTGTTTATCATCTAGTCATCAGAAGATCAAAGCCATTTGCAAAACTATTTGGGTTGGGTTGTTTGGGGGAGGAGACCAGACAGCGAGGTCATCGCTCTCATCGGATTAGGGAAGGATGGGGAAGGAAGTCGGCCGTGCCCTTTCAAAGGATCCACCCCTCCATTTGCCTGCAGCGATTTAGGGAAATCACGGAAAACCTCAATTAGGATAACCGGACGCGGAACTGAACCGTCGTCCTTCCGAATGCGAGTCCAGTGTGCTAACCACTGCGCCACCTCACTCGGTTCAAAATGATTTATATAAGATATCTGTTTGTACAAAAGTTGGCAGTTGGCCCTAAATGATGAAAAGTCTGAGGTTATCCACATGACTGTTAAAATGAATCCGTTAAATTTCGCTTACACGATAAATCGATCAAAGTAATGGCCGTAAATTCAACTAATTACCTAGGAATTGCAAGTACGAACAACTTAAATTGGAAAGAACATATAGAAAGTGTTGTGGGGAAGGAGAACGAAAGACTGTTTTGTAGTCAGAACACTGAGAAGATGCAACAAATTTACTAAAGATATTGCCTACAATACACTTGTCCGCACTCCTATGGAGTACTGCTGCGTTGTGTGATATTATTACCAAATAGGATTAACGGAGTACATCGAGAAAGTTCAAAGAAGGACAGCACGTTTTGTATCACGAAGAAATAGGGGAGACTGGATCACGGACAGGAGACATGATTTGGTGTGGAAATCATTAAAACAAAGCCGTTTTTCGCTGCAGCGGGATCTTATCACGAAATTTCAATCACCAACTTTCTCCTCCGAATGCGAAAATATTTTATTGACGCCTACCTTCATAGGGAGGAACGATAATCATAATAAAATAAGGGACACCACACCTCGCACGGAGAGACATAGGTGTTTGCTTTTTCCGCGCGCTATTCGAGAGTGCAGTAATAGAGAATTAGTGTGAAGGTGATTCGGTGAGCCGGCCGGAGTGGCCGAGCGGTTCTAGGCGCTTCAGTCTGGAACGGCGAGACCGCTACGGTCACAGGTTCGAATCCTGCCTCGGGCATGGATGTGTGTGATGTCCTTAGGTTAGTTAGGTTTAAGTAGTTCTAAGTTCTAGGGGACTGATGACCTCAGATGCTAAGTCCCATGGTGCTCAGAGCCATTTGATTCGATGAACCCTCTGCCAAGCTCTTGCGCGTGGTTTGAAGAGTACCCATGTAGATGTAGAACGTTGTCCATGTAAGGAGTAATTGCGTTTTGGGAACACATTCCGGGATGTAGTTTTAATTTGGGAGTGTCATATCGACACGCATTCGAACGGAACGTGTTAAGAAACTAAAAGAAGCGCTTCTAGTCTCAACATATAAGTCTGATGTCACAGGACTATTAACAGGATTTTTCAGCGTTAGTTCATGATTAGTTGGGAACTGATGTTAGCAGCTAGTAGTCTTGTGCTTAGCGCTGCTGAATTTCGATCCTGGACTTGCGGGTTGGATTCCCGACCCGGCCGCAGATTTTCTCCGTTGCGGACCGGGTGTGTATGTTGTGCTGATCATCATTTTCATCATCATCGACGCGCAAGTCGCCGAAGCGGTTGTCGGCAAGGCAGCTCGGTGTGTTCGGTCAGAGGGTTAGCTGCCCTCTGTAATAAAAAACTGAGTTAATGTGTCAATGATGAACTTAAACAAGCGTCTTGGGACGTCCGCCCCGACAAAACATAACGAACAATAACGAACAAAATGACATCGACAAAAAAAGCGGCGTCAGGTAGCCAGATTCCTCAAAAGAGGAATTACGACCGAAGTTGCCATATGTACTTTACATTTTTTGGGGAGTGATTTGGATGTTAAGTTGGCTCGGTATTTGGAACCTGAAAACAACACTCCACCATCGATCATCTCCTAGTTCAAATAGTTAAAATGGCTCTGAGCGCTGTGGGACTTAACTGCTGAGGTCATCAGTCCCCTAGAACTTAGAACTACTTAAACCTAACTAACCTAAGGATATCATACACTTCCATGCCCGAGGCAGGATTCGAACCTGCGACCGTAGCGGTCGCGCGGTTCCAGACTGTAGCGCCTAGAACCGTTCGGCCACTACGGGCGGCCATCTCCTAGTATGTCAGTTCACATTCATGAAAATTTGGTTGACTGATGCCTGTTTTGAGTTCCCAGCCCTGAAGAACACACGGTATTAGCTGAAGAGACCTTTTTTTTTCCTCTAGATAAGTTACTCAGTGCGAGTTTGGAGTATGCGGCTCCGTCATCGGTTAGGGGCACCCGACTCGTTTATGAGCACCCACGAGATTTTTGATTCCGATTGTTCATTGGCTGGCGAGATAGATGTTTGCGGGATTGAGTTCGCTGAGGTCGGCGCGAAAGTTGATACCCCGGAGGATCTTCCTCTGACAGGCGCTGCGCGGCGCGGCGCGCCCCAGAGCCGACGTATATCGAGTAACGAACGAACCGGGGAAGGGGTCGCGCGGCAAAGGAGCGAGGGCGCCCGCACGCGAACCGAACCCGAGGCATAATACGATCAGCCGGAGGAAAGAAGCCGCAGAGAAATATAAGGCGGTTGCCGGTTGCCGGGGCAACACGTCACGTCAAAGGAAGAGACGAGGCAGGGCGCGGCAGGTACTGGGCTCGCCCGCTTCGTTTGGTGCGCGCCGCCGGAACTCTGCTCCGCCGTCTTCTCCTGGGGGACGCTCGTTCAGTTCCCTGTACGTAGGAAGGCTCACTTCCTCTAGACCTCCTACGTGTACATCTACGCCTACAGCTCCCCTGGTCGACAGTATCCGGACACGGTATGTAATGCGGAACTAACCACCAGACGTAAAGGGCTGCGGACCCGCCAATATACACTACTGGCCATTAAAATTGCTAAACCACAAAGATGACGTGCTACAGACGCGAAATTTAACCGACAGGAAGAAGATGCTGTGATATGCTTTTCAGAGCATTCACACAAAGTTAGCGCCGGTGGCGACACCTACAACGTGCTGACATGAGGAAAGTTTCCAACCGATTTCTCATACACAAACAGCAGTTGACCGGCGTTGCCTGGTTAACCTTGTTATGATGCCTCGCGTAAGGAGGAGAAGTGCGTACCATCACATTTCCGACTTTGATAAAGGTCGGATAGTAGCCTATCGCGATTGCGGTTTATCGAATCGCGACATTCCTGCTCGCGTTGGTCGAGGTCCAATGACTGTTAGTAGAATATGGAATTGGTGGGTTCAGGAGGGTAATACGTAACGTCGAGCTAGATCCCAACGGCCTCGTATCACTAGCAGTCGAGGTGACACGCATCTTATCCGCATGGCTGTAACGGATCGTGCAGCCACGTCTCGATCCCTGAGTCAACAGATTGGGACGTCAGCAAGACAACAATCATCTGCACGAACAGTTCGACGACGTTTGCAGCAGCATGAACTATCAACTCGGAGACCATGGCTGCGGTTACCCTTGACGCTGCATCACAGACAGGAGCGCCTGCGATGGTGTACTCAGTGACGAAACTGGGTGCACGAATGGAATACGTCATTTTTTCGGATGAATCCAGGTTCTGTTTACGGCATCATCATGGTCGCATCTGTGTTTGGCGACATCGGGGTGAACGCACATTGGAAGCGTGTATTCGTCATCGCCATACTGGCGTATCACCCGGCGTGATGGTATGCGGTGCCATTGGTTACACGTCTCGGTCACCTCTTGTTCGCATTGACGGCACTTTGAACAGTGGACGTCACATTTCAGATGTGTTACGACCTGTGGCTGTACCCTTAATTCGATCGCTGCGAAACCCTTCATTTCAGCAGGATAATGCAGAACCGCATGTTGCAGGTCCTGTACGGGCCTTTCTGGATACAGAAAATGTTCGACTGCTGCCCTGGCCAGCACATTATCCAGATCTCTCACCAATTGAAAACGTCTGGTCAATTATGCACGAGCAACTGGCTCGTCACAATACGCCAGTCATCACTCTTGATGAACTGTGGTATCGTGTTGAAGCTGCATGAGTAGCTATACCTGTACACGCCGTCCAAGCTCTGTTTGAATCAATGCTCATGCGTATGAAGGCCGTTATTACGGCCAGAGGTGGTTGTTCTGGGTACTGATTTCACAGGATCTATGCACCGAAATTGCGAGAAAATATAATCATATGTCAGTTCTAGTATAATATATTTGTCCAATGAAAACCCGTTTATCATCTGCATTTCTTCTTGATGTAGCAATTTTAATGGCCAGTAGTGTAAAAGGAGGCGGGGCGTGTGGAGTTGTCAGAAGAAAAGCAGTAACAGCACAATAGGTCTGCGGGTACAATTCGGCGACTTAGAGTGTGGACTAGTCACTGGACGCCACCTGAGTAGGGGATCCATCAGTGACATTTCAACGCTCCTTGAGCTGCCCTAGTCGACTGTTGGTGATGAGGTTGTGAAGTGGAACGTGAGGGAACAACCGGAACTAAACTAAGACCGGAGAGACCTCATGTACTGCCACACAGGAACACTCGAGCTTTGCGGAAGTTTGTTGTACGAAAACCACATGAAATGAGCGGAAGTGAGTTACAGACTGTTACCAGCAGTACAGCTAGCACAATGACAGTTCGTAGGGAAGTAGGGGCACAATGGTGGAGCAGCTCCTCACAATTCACACATTTCTGTAGTCAGTCCTTAGCGACGCTTCAAGTAGTCTAAAAAGCGAAGTCACTGGACGGTGGATGGCTGAAAACGACTGATTTGCAGTGATGAATCACAGTATACTCAGTGGCAATCCGTTGGAAGGGTTCGGGTTTGGTGACTGGCTGCAGAGTGAAAACAGTCAAGTATTGAGGAGGTGATGTTACGATATTTGGGCGTTTCTCGTGGACAGGGTGTCGTCTTGTCATTGGACTTCGGGAAATGCTCAGTGTGGAAGGATTTGAACACATTTTTAGTATTGTGTAGTGTATACAGCAGAGGAACATTTCGGAGACTTGTTTGTATTAGCACGACAATGTTTTTCGCTTAGTAATGGAATATGTTTATGTTTTTGTTCAAGTTGTCTTAACCCTGTTATCTGGGACCTATTGCTCTTTTTTCTCAACAACATAAATTACTTTGTTGTATTATTTCATTGCGGACTGTAAAACTGTCGAAATTAAACATTTTTTTACATTCATTACAGGCCTGTTTTGCCTTTTAACTAGTTGACAAGTGATGCCTGCATACACACTGAGGTGACGAAAGTCATCGGATAACGTTATGCACATATACAGATGGCGGTAATATCGTGTGCACTAGGTATAAATTGCACTCGGGAGATTCGTGTGAAAAGGTTTCCGACGTTATGATGGCCGCACGACGGGAATTAAGATTTTGAACACAGAATGATAGTTGGACAGATCGGATATTTCATTTCGGAAATCGTTAGGGAATTCAATATTCCGAGATTCACTGAGTCAAGAGTGTGCCGAAATTGCAAAATTTCAGGCATTACATCTCACCACGGACAATGCAGTGGCCGAAGACTTTCTCTTAACGGCTGAGAGCAGTAGAGTTCGCATGGAGTTGTCAGTGCTAACAGACAAGCAACATTGCCCCTGGTTGCTGAGTGGTCAGCGCGACATAATGTCAATCCTAAGGGCCCGTGTTCGATTCCCGGCTGGGTCTGAGATTTTCTCCGCTCAGGCATTAGGTGTTGTATTGTCATAATCATCATCATTATTTCATCCCCATCGACGGGCAAGTCGCCGAAGTGGCGTCAAATGAAAGACTTGCACCCGGCGAACGGTCTACCCGACGGCAGGCCTTAGTCACACGAGATTTATTTATTTAGCAACATTGCATAGAAATCAGTGTGAGAAGTACGTCGAACGTATCTATTAGAACAGTGCGGTGAAATTCGGCGTTAATCGGCTACGGTATCAGACGACCTGACGCCAGTGTCTTTGCTAACAGCACGACATGGCCTGCAGAACCTCTCCTAAGCTCCTGACTATATCGGTTGGACCCTAGACGACTGGGATACCGTGGCCTAGCCAGATGAGTCCCGATTTCAGTTGGTAAGAGTTGATGGTAGGATCCCATTTCTCACGAAGTCATGGATCCAAGCTGTCAATGAGGAAGTGAGTAAGCTGGTGGTGCCTCGGTAATGGTGTGGGCTGTGTTTATGTGGCATGGACTGAGGTCTCTGGTCCAACTGAACCGATCATTGACTGGAAAGCCATTTGTAGACTTCATGTCCCCAAATAAAAATGGAATTTTTATAGATGACAGTGTGCCATGTCACCGTGCCACAGTTGTTCGCGATTGGTTTGAAGAACTTTCTGGACAGTTCGAGCAAATGATTTGGCCAGCCAGACATAAATCCTATAGCACGTTTAAGGGACATAATCACGAGGTCAGTTCGTTGCGCCGGCCGGAGTGGCCAAGTGGTTCTAGACGCTACAGTTTGGAACCGCGCGACCGCTGCGGTTGCAGGTTCGAATCCTGTCTCGGACATGGATGTGTTTGATGTCATTAGGTTAATTAGGTTTAAGTAGTTCTAAGTTCTAGGGGACTGATGACCACAGAAGTTAAGTGTTATAGTACTCAGAGCCATTCAGTTCGTTGCACAGAATCCTGGGCCGCTAACACTTTCGCATTTACGTACTGGTATAAAGGCAGCATGGCTCAATATTTCTGCGAGGGGCAGCCAACGACTTGTTGGGTCCACGCCACGTCGGGGTGCTGCACTATGGCGGACAAGTCCGACACGATGTTAGGAGGTACCCCATGACTATTGTCTTCTCAGTGTACATTTGCGGCACTAAGTTTCTGCGCTGACCACTTTTCAATTTACCATACATTCCCATTTCCACGATCGCATTAGCATTTTGTCAACCGTATGCAGTACCAGTGTCTAGTCATATGAACAGTTCATGGTATGTATCAACATTATGTAAGTGCACATTAAGCTATTGAACAGCACAAGTATTGGCACGTACCTTGCTTTGTCAGAGACTGGGAGAAGCCAATACAGCGACAATCGAGTGAAGAATTTCTGAACAATGCGCTGAAGCGGTAGAGTAGTTTGACTCTACCCCACCCCCACAATGACATATTGCAGATGGTAGTATGATATTAAGTCAAAGCGAATTTGTTGGGCAACTTGCTTTGAAATTGTTGCAGATGCTGTCATGCAGCTTTGTCACATGCTGGAGTCCTTTGTTCAGATGAATATTTTCGTTTTTCGCGTACGTAGCTATCATAACTAATCGATGTGTTGTGCTCTCAAAAATATCAACCGCGGATTCCATTTCAAGAACCAACTGAGATGTTACGGCAGTTATAATGGTGGAAGTGTATTCGGCCGCCTAAATTACTTCCTTGCTTATACAAAACTGAGGCTGATTCATTCCGCTTACCCAACGGAATTGTGCTTCATCTCTAATACCCTCTACGTAGACGGCAGAAAGCGCTCTCCTCCTCCACAACATGATGTGTTCTTCACTGTACTCGGTGTTCACGTGAGATATGGCGAAACGAATGCACATGCGCCGCGATCTGTCGTTCCCCCTCGAACCTGATGCGGGGGCGATCCGAACTTTTAAGTCGATAAGATGCACCGGACCGCCTCCCCTCCCCTCCTCTCCCAACGCATCGTCGGTGTTGCGTCTGCCCTGACAGCAGACCCGTGTCTTCCAGGCTGTTGCTTATCCCGGGATTTTTTCCCGACGCCGCTCCCACAACCCCTCGCCCTCTCCAATCCCATACGAACGATTCTACTTGTTTTTCTTACTCGTCTCCCGTAATCTGAAAGTTTCCCGTACTTGTCTTCTTCTCCACCCCCGCCTCACACATCACTGCCAGCTGAAACAGTCTATGGTGGAAGTTTATGAGAAATGATCTATCAGAATCGTTCAACTTTCTGCCCGTAGTGTGTCTTCCTCTCAACTGTCGATAGTTTCTCTTATTTTCTCCATCTTCGGTAATTTTAATATGATTCATTTGTTATCCTCTTATTCTGTAATCCATTTGACTGATACGTGCGTGCTGTTGTATCGGTTCTGTCAACACATTTGTGATCGAAACATTTCGGCAGTGTTTATATTCTCCCTTTTTGTACTTTCGAAGGCGCAATCCAACTGAGTGATAGAACTATCCCTGAGCTTAGTTCTTCACGTAAGAAACCTCATCTTCACAAGTGAGGGAAGTGTTTCATCCTACTGAGGGGTTCGATCCCACTTTACTTCAAATTTTTTTTTTCTCCCACTGAATAACCTCTATCGCTAACAATGCATTACACACATACAGAATTTGGATTCTGTATTCAACTGCTGGTTTCATGTAAATAGCAGATTAAACCAACTCTCAAGTTGGAGGGGAGGGCAGTATCACCTCCAGTAGTATCACCCCAAATCAAACGCCTGTCTATTCAGACCTCGCTCGATGTGTACATACTCTGATGTGAGTTGTTGAGCTCATAGACATTTTAGTAAAAGTATGCACGATGTTTAAGAATATTGTCCCTTCTTGTTCCTCCAACACGTTTTTAGGTAAATGTATCTTACTTCGTATTGGATAAGACGATATCGACTATCACAATTAGTAGGAGGAACCTAGGAATTCGAATTCAACTGCCTTCCACTTTAGGCAAAGAGTCGCATTAATGAAATAGTTGTAATTCAGGACAAGCTTCGTGTTGATGAATTTTTGTCCTGTAGTGCTTCTCTACTCGTGGTTGTACTTGCTGCAAATGTTTTTAGGCATTGTACTGTCTTTTCCTACCTATAATTTAAAATTTCTGATTCTTGTCAGAAAATATCCCCGTCTGTCTTCTGTGAATTAGCCGGGTATTATTTTCTACACATTGTGTTCCTCATCCAGGATTAGAAAACGATGCAGTATCCTTCACGTGAATGTCGTGAACCACTTATTAGTGAATCCAATGACGGGCTGTACACAGTGCCATAGGTTGTCAAATCGGCTGACCTGATTCGCTCAGCCGGAATTTGGTTCGTCTCGGAATTAAATGTTTAATGCAGTGCGATCTGATACTGCACGAACAAAAGTACCTTGTTCGATCGAAACTTAGTACAGTGTCACTAACCTCGGGTAACGTGTTTTTGATTGGTATGGCGCACTGCAAAAGTTCGAGGTTCATTTACCTAAAGAATAACGAGGTACAGAAAAAGAACAGCTGCCTATGCAAGCACACGACACAGATCTAGGTGCCGAGGGGTATGCACCGAAAAGTGTCCATTTTCGCACGCTTGCTCTGTGATGAGGTGACTCTTTGGACAATGCTAGAGTCGGAGGCAGACACACTTCCGGCGGGTGTCCATCAAGATGAATTGAAACCAGCCACGCAAGAGATATAACTCTAGATAGGTTTCCCATTTTCTTTCATTATCCCCGGTTCACTTGTCGTACCAAAAAGCGTTATTAGAGACAGGTTAGAAGTATCAGAAGGCGAGGTATGGTTACATGTTATCGAAATTCACTTTTGGTTAAGGAATACCTTATATGAATACTATTGTGTTTCGCAACACCTTGTTTTAAATCAGAGTACAGGACTTGGATAAAGTTATAATCGTACATAAATAAATATATACAGGGTGAAAAGTATTTAAACCGACAGACTCTGGGAGGTTGTAGGAAACATCAAAACATATATTTTTCCCTAATGTCATTTTTTCCTATGAGGAGTATTTAAACCGGTAGAGGAAGATTTCTCTGGGGGCAAATTAATTCAACCAGCAAACACTTTTCCATTTTTTATGACCAAGAGACAACACATTAACACAACCCAATTTCAGTTACAGTAGAGTTTCAAAAATGTCTCCATTGACACGTAAACAAAGGTTACAGTGTCGGATCATGTTCTGTCTGACACGGGCAGAAACATCAGGAGTGTACTGAATTGTTCCCCCCCCCCCCCCCCCCAAAAAGTGGGGATAGAGCAGGCCATGGTACAGGACCACCTCTGTCAATCCACGTGTCTGGGAACCGTCGGTCTAGGAATCGACGCACACGACGACTGAAATGTGCCGGCGCCCCGTCATGTTGGAACCACATGCGCTGTCTTGTAGGGAGCGGGACGTTTCCCAGCAATTCTGGAAATGCTCTAGCGAGAAAACTGTAATAGTGCCTGCCATTTAATGGCCTAGGTAGCAGATTCAGCCCATTAAACAGTCCCCAACAACACCGACCCACACATTAACAAAGAACAGCACTTGAAGAGCGCTAGTAACTTTGGCATGTGGGTTATCCTCACTCTAAACATGCGAATAGTGCATGTGGAAGACTCCATCAACCCCGAACGTTGCTTCATCGGTAAACAACACAGACGATGGAAATGTAGGATGCATTTCACACTGTTCCAGGTACCACTGCGAAAACTGTGCTCTGGGTGGAAAATCAACTGGTTCCAGGTTGTGGACACGCTGTAAGTGAAATGAACGTAACAACTGCTCTCGAAGGACTGTTCTTACACTCGTCTGATTCGTCCCCATTTTATGTGCAATTGCACGAGTGCTGATTGAAGGATCCCGCTCCACATGCTCCAAGACAGCTTTCTCAAATTGCAGCGTTCTTACCGTGCGACGGCGTCCCTGTCCAGGTAATCTGCTAAATGATCCAGTCTCACGTAGACATTGGTACACAGCAGCAAAGGTCGTATGATGCGGGATACGGCGATTAGGGTATTGTTGTTGATAAACCAGCTGCACAGCTCGTCCGTTGTGTTGCGCTACGTAGTACGCACCAACCATATCAGTGTATTCACTCCAAGTGTTTCACTCCATTAGTAAAAAGAGACAATGCACTACTACACTGGTGGACAGCAGTTTCCTACAACTGAAGAGCGTAATACGCCCTCTAACAACTGAAGATCGTAATACGGCCTCCACCGGTTTAAATAATCCTCATAGGAAAAAATGTCATTAGGGAAAAGTATTTGTTTTGATGTCCCCTACAACCTCCCAAAGTTTGTCGGTTTAAATACCTTTCACCCTGTAGATGTGATCGCGCTCCTGCGTGTGTGTGTGGCCGGCCGCGGTGGCCGTGCGGTTCTAGGCCCTGTAGTCCGGAGCCGCGCTGCTGCTACGGTCGCAGGTTCGAATCCTGCCTCGGGCATGGGTGTGTGTGATGTTCTTAGGTTAGTTAGGTTTAAGTAGTTCTAAGTTCTAGGGGACTGATGACCACAGCAGTTGAGTCTCATAGTGCTCAGAGCCATTTGAACCATTTTGTGTGTGTGTGTGTGTGTGTGTGTGTGTGTGTGTGTGTGTGTGTGTGAGAGAGAGAGAGAAAGAGAGAGAGAGAGAGAGAGAGAGAGAGAGAGAGAGAGAAAGCAAGGCCACAGAACTATTCTTTCAGGCGTTGGCGGGCGCTCTAGCAATCACGATGCGGGGTGAGAGAACTAATACTGATCCAGACGGCGTTTATGCACATCAGAAATGTAGGCAGTTCGCATTATAGTCGAAGCACAGACGAGTTTCACACTTTCTTTATTTACTACGTGCCGGGATGAACAATCGTTGTGAGCGTTCTGTCGGTAGGCTGGGAAGCTGTCGAGGATCCTCCCCAAAGCAGCAGCCAGCATCTTAAGATGAAACCGCAGCCTTCCGTAAAAGGCAATTTAGTGTCCGTCTCAGCCGATAAACAACCGCCCGGTAAAGCGTTAAGGAGGCAATTTTCCGGTTCCCGATCGGAATCCATCACGGTACGCTGCTCCTCCAATCAAGACGACATCCGAGCCGCAACGGATAATTTGCCCACCTCGTCAGCGATCGGCCCCCGTTCTTCTACTGTGAATATTGAAGTCCACTCTTGCGTAATCCACGCGAAGGGAGATCGGCCCAAAACACACACACACACACACACACACACACACACACACACACACACACACATAAACATGTTACCAGGCAGACGAGCGTGAAGCGTTATTATTTGGAAGTCGCTCGCGATACCAGAATGATGTGTAGATCGACACGGGGTCGGCTTCACACAACACACATACACACACCTGGAAGGCGGTTGCCTAGCAACGCCCCCGCGGCACTTGACGCGCGCCGCTGCTTATTTACATATCTCGGACATATCGCACCCGCACGCACCGCCCGCCTTGTCAAAAGCACGGCCCGCAATTTCGCGAGACCGTGATAAATTCGCCGTCGACGCGGGCCGGTGCCGCCTTTCCTAGGACGAGTAATGGCGACCGCCCTGATACGTGCGCGCGCGACGCCGAAAAGGAATTTTCGTTTTTATGTACTGCGTTATTGTGGGCGATATTAGAATTCCAGATTTTACGCGCCGGTGCATTTCGCCCTGCGGAACGCGGAATACGGTTCAGCGATAGCGGCGGTCTCCTTATTTCTGCCGCCGCGGCGGGGCTTAAACCGCAACAGCCGCCAGCGCCGTCCGCCGGCGCTTTTTGTTCTCCACTGCGTCGCCTCTCCACCAGGGCTTCGGCGGGGCCCGCCGCAGCGTGCAGACACCAGCGCTGCCTCACGTCTGCTCTTAACGCCGTTGGAGAACGTGCCGCGGCAAGAGACCACTCTGCGTGTGACCTGCTGCTAGACACTGAGCTATGCCATGTCTAACAACGGAAGTATACTCCAGTGGGTCACGTACAGGGTGGCGCAGGCAAACGGGAAATTTCGAAATAACGTCATTTCCATGAATAAATCCATAAAACTAGTAATTTATTAACGAAAGTGAATGTATTCAGTATGCCATTATTCAGTATGTCTTTACAATCAAAATGTCCAGAAGTGTCTCTTTACTTTTTAAAGATGACATCGGAATGATGTGCTCCCATTCGGCGTTCACACTCTAACAGTCTGTTATGAAAACTCTGGAATGCGCGTTGTAACAAATCTTGGGGAATGGCAGTGATTTCGTTTTCAATGTTCTCCTTCAGTTCATGGATTGTTGCAGGACGTGTACGGTACACCCTGCCTTTAAGATATCCCCACAGGAAGAAGTCGCACACACTAAGATCAGGGGACCTCGCAGGCCATGCAATGTCACCGTTACGTGAAATAATGTGTCTTCCAAACAGTTGACGAACTGCCGCCATCGATTGTCGAGCAGTGTGTGACGTGGCTCCGTCCTGCTGAAACCACATGTTTTCGACGTTAAGATTAAGCTCGTACGGTCTCGGTGTAAAGAATGTTTGAAGCATTTGAACATATCGAGCGGATGTTACTTTCACTGCACTACCATCCTCACGTTCAAAAAAATAACGGCCGATAACACCATGACATGATACAGCACACCATATTGTGACCTTGGCGCTATGTAGAGGTCGCTGGTGAAACTCACAAGGATTGTCCTGTGCGCAATAACGAGAATTCTGTTTGTTCACGAATCCGTTCAGGTGAAAATGGGCTTCGTCTGATATCCACAAGTTACCAAGGAAATTCGCGTCCTCGTTGAGTTTAGCCAATATCTGGCTACTAAATTCCGTACGTGACGCTGGGCCTCGTTCATGTAAGTGTTGCACAATCTGCAACTTATAGGGATGGAAGTCTAATTCGTGCAGTATTCTTTGTAAGCTTCGTCGCTTAATCCCTAGCGAAGATGCATGCTGTCGAACGGAGCTGCGAGGACTTCTCTCGATTGGAGCTCTAGCAGCTGCAATGTTCTCTGGGGTACGTACCGTTGGAATGCCACCTGGAGGTTTCTTTTTCGAGGCAGATCCTGTTTCTTCAAAATTACGCACCCACGTTGTAATCGCATGCGCAGATGGGACACGTCCATGACGTCCAAGCTGGTAATGCTGTCGAAATGTTCTCTGCGCGGCAGTTGCACTATCACCATTTTTGTAAAACGCTCTCACAGCTACTGCACGTTCCGCACCAGTCCAATTCTCCATGATTACTAAATGGCAATGCGTTCACATCAGTTGTGCAAAGTGTCGAACATCTGCCGGCGCTACAGTGCTGCCAACTGTAACGTACAAAATTTCCCGTTCCCCTGCGCCACCCTGTATTTGCTCATCTATGGTACGATTGTAAGCGTTTTACGAAGCTGTTGAATACCACCCGATAGCGCCATTCGCCAATCAGAGGCGTTTCTACATCAACATGACTACTCTCTAATTTACATTGAAGTATACATTGAAGACTTTCACAACGGGATGTCGTAGTTGCTGTATGGCTGTGGTCGAAGGAACTTTATCGTTCCTGACTTTTCGTCCAAGACTGCGCTGGACATCTTCGGAGGTGCTCCTGGCGAAGCTGAGTCTTACCGACTGACGAGTGGGACGTCGGAGAGCGACATGAATACATTGTAAAGTGAGCGTGGTCGAGTTTACACTTGATCAGCAGAGATAATCTTTGTCAGAGATTCGATTGTCTCCTTTCAAGGATAAAAACTTATCTGTCGATTCTGCACAGCCACTGTCCATATATCACTGCGTTCCACGGCTTCTTCTTTTCTTTTTTAATAAACATTTTTGGAACAGCGATAAAAAAAATTTTTTTAATTTTTCTTTTTAAAATTCAGTCTTGATCGCACCACGTATGCTACAAGAACATACGGGACCGGTTTCGGTCATATGACATGTCCATCATCAGACCCATGGCATCCTTCGAAGATGGTAGGTGGAGCTCTCTTCTCAGCTGCTGTGATGTCTTTTCTTTCTCAGCTGCTGTGATGTCTTTTCTGTTAAAATTATCAGTATGCTTATGTATTTCGATGACTTGTCTATAGAGTCTTTGATAATAGTTTGTCACAGTAGATAAAATTTTGCGTTCGGAAAACTTCACTTCATTATTTCCTGACTGAAGAGCTTGCTCTGCTACAGCTGATTTTCCAGTTTTCCCTTGTCCTCAAAGACTTTTATGTTCTTTCAGTCTTGCATTCTCGCTTCCCCTGGTAGTTCTTATGTAGACATTTCCACATGTGCACCGAATCTTATATACGACTGCTTCACTTGCTGCCAGAGGAGGGCATCGCCAGGAGCGCCTCCAAATATGTCCAGTGCAGCTCTGGACGAAAGGCCAGGCACTGAAAAGTTTCTTTGACCGCGGTCTTATACCCCGGAAGACTCGTCAGCAATAGTTTCACTGAAGTACCTGGTACAAGTTTCATAGAACCATCTGCAGACTATTTCTCAACCGTTCCACTAACAGCGCGTGGAAAAAATGAGCACTTACATATTTCTGATTTCTCTTATTTTAGTACGATTACCGTTTCTCTTTTTTTAGACTGGCGACAATAAAATACTTTCACATTCAGAGAAAAAAGTTGATGATTCAAATTTCATAAAAATATCGCACGGAAACTACAAACGGGTTTGTTTCAATGTTTGCCACCCCAATTCGCTTCATATCCGTGACACACTCTCCCCTGTTTCGCGATAATACGAAACTAGTTGCCCTTCTTTGTACTTTTTAGATATCCTTCTTCCATCCTATCTGGTAACGATCGCGTAGCGCTCAGAAATACGGCAGCAGAGGACGAACAAGCGTGATGTAGGGAGTCCCTTTGGTAGACCTCTTGCATCTTCTGAGTGTTCTGCCAATAAAACACAGTCTCTGGTTTGCCTTCCCAATAACATTTTCTGTGGGACAGTTCCAATTTTTTTCGATTGTAATTCGTAGGTATTTAGTGGAACAGACAGCTTTTAAATTTGTTTGATTTATCGTGGAACGGATATTTGACAGATTTCTTTTCGTACTCGTGTGGCTGACAGAAGATTTATTTTGAGAGACAGTTACCTCTTTTCGCACCATTCAGGTATCGTGTCTAAGTCATTTTGCTTTTGGTTTTGATCTTCTGATGGTGCTACTAGACGGTAAATGACAGAATCGTCTGCAGACAATCTAAGAGGGCCGCTCAGATTGTATCCTAAATCATTTATACAGATTAGGAGAGGCAGAGAGCCAATCCCACAACTGAACCGATACTCCATAGGCACGCCATTTGATTAGAAGTGTCTTATGGGCAACTGTGCCAGAAGCCTTCTAGAAGTATGGAAGCAATCTGAGATCCCCTGTCGACAGCACTCATTACTTCGTGCGAGTAAAGAGCAAGTTGTGTTTTACAAGAAGCGCATTTTCTGAATCCATGCTATGTATCAATAGACCGTTACCTTCGAGGTAATTCGCATGTTCGAACATAGTACATGTTCCAAAATCCTACAGCAAATCGATGTCATTGATGTAGACCTATAATACAGCGGATTACTCCTATTATCTTTCTTGATTATTGGTGTGACATGTGCAATTTTCCAACCCTTGGGTACGGATCTTTCGTCGTGCGAGCGTTGTATAGACTGCTCAGTACCGGGCCATCGTATCAGCGTGCTCTTAAAGGAACCTGTTTGGTGTGCTATCTGGAGGGAAAGACTTGCCTTCATTAAGTGCTTTAAGCGTTATCGCAATCGATTAAGGCAGGGTGAGACATGTCATATTAGAGCTGCATTAATAAACTTGTCGAACACTGTGTTCGTTTCTCTTACATCCACGGATGGTAAAGAGGTAGACATTTTACAATACCTGAAATATATACACAGAGGCAAAACCAACACTGTGCATTACTAAGGACGTAAATTCGATAAACATTTTTAATGGCAATTGTATGAACAGTGAAAACGTTAGATCAGTTTAACCAAGAAAATAGTTTTAAATGTTTATTGACAGAACGAAAAGAAAGGAGAAAGTAAAAGAGGGCTACTCCCTACCTTTTAAATGTTATCTGATGTCTTTGTAAGTATATATTTTCTCGAGCAGATAAATTTAGACGCTTAAGAATGTTTAGTTGAAACTGTCCCTTTTCTTTCAGTTCTAAGAAGTGTGGAGAATTTACCATATAATCTTTGTCAAGATCATTCACTATGAATTTTGCTTTTCTCATTAATAAACTCTATTATCGTCTTGCTCCTGCGTTCTGTTATTAGACTTAGATTTCTTTGTGAAAATAATCTTCCGTCACAACCTCACTTTTACCGTTCGCGTGCCAAACTGCACGATAGATGGCTTTGACAATGCCACAAGCAATTTTGGCGGTGCCTTGTTAACGAAAACGGACCACTCGTAACACATGAACCCAGTACATCGTCCTCGACGGTGAGTATCCATCATAGATAAGGGTGTCGTCAAGAGTGCGCAAGGGAAAAGTTATGGGACCGATGCTATTTTCTATATATACAAATGATCTGGCGAGCAGGGTGAGGAGCAATCTACGACTGTTTGCTGATGATGCTGTGGTGAAAGGAGAGTTGTCGTTGTTGAGTGACTGTAGGAACATACAAGACGACTTAGACAAAAATTTCTAGTTCGTGTCATGAATGGCAGCTACCTATAAATATGAAAAAAATGAAATTAATTTAAATGATTGGGAAAAACAAACCCGTGATGTTCGAATACAGAATTAGTAATATGCTGTTTGACAGAGTTACGTCGGTTACATATCTCGGCGTAACGTTGCAAAGCGATATGACATGAATCGGGCGTGTCAGGATTGTAGTGTGGAAGGCGATGGTCGCTTTAAGTTTAGTGGCATAATTTTGGGGACGTGTGGTTCATCTGTAAAAGAGGCCGCACATAGGACACTAGTGCTGCCCATCCTTGAGTACTGCTGGAGGGTTTGAGAGCCGACCAGGTCGGATTAAAGGAAGACAGCTGCTAGATTTGTTACCGGTAGGTTCGAACAATACGCAAGTACTGTATTTCGGAAATGCTTCGGTAATTCGAATGGGAATTCTTGGAGGGAAGGAAACGTTCTTTTCGGGGAACACTCTTGAGAAAATTTGGAAAACCGATATCTGTAGGTGGCAGCAGAACGATCGCACTGCCGCCAACGTACATTTCACATATAGACCAAGAAGATAAGAGAAACTAGGGAAAGCTCGGATGCATATAGACAGTTTTTCACTCGGTCCGTTTGCTACTTGAACAGCAATGGAAACGACCAGTGGTACACGGTATCCTCCGGCAGGTACTGCACGGTGACTTTCAGAGTATGTACAGGATGACAGTAATTGAACTATATGAAAAAAACGTGAATTATTTACAAACTGCGGCGTGTACACCCTTTATTTGGTATGTAAACGTCACTACAGCTATTCGGATTTAAATTACGACATGTTTGATATGCCTGTCATCATTGGCAGTGATGTGGCGCAGACGAATATCGAAATTCTGCATGAGCTGCAGAAGAATAGGAACATCGAGGCTGTCTATGACCTTCTGAATGGTTGTTTTCAGCTCAGCAATAGTTTTGGGATTATTGCTGTACACTTTGTCTTTAATACAGCCCCACAAAATGGAGTCGTATGTGTTCAGATCCGGAGAATATGGCGGCCAATCGACGCAGATGCCAGTGGCCTCTGGCTACCCCCGACCAGGATGCTCCTCCAGGACATCAAACACTCTCCTCTTACGAAGGGATCGAGCTACGTCTTGCATGAACCAGATATTTCTGAAATCTGGGTTACTCTGAATAATGGGGACGAAACCATCTTCCGAAACCTTTAGGTACCGCTCGATAGTCACCATGTGATGAAGGAATGCCGCACCATTTATTCCGTGACTGGAAATTGGACACTATACAGTCACCCGTTGATGGTGAAGAGACTTCTCGATCGCGAAATGCGGATTCTCAGTCGCCAAACTGCGGCAATTTTGCTTATTGACGAACCCATCCAGGTGAAAGTGGGTTTCGACGTTAAACCAAACCATATATCGCATACTCATTCCCATCATACCCCTCGGTCAACCGTACAGTTTGAACGTCCTAACGCAAACTGTTCAGAAGTTATGACGACTTTATTTCACGCAGTTCAATAATTGTCACTACATATATATACATACCGGGTTATCAAAAAGTCAGTATAAATTTGAAAACTGAATAAATCACGGAATAATGTAAATAGAGAGGTACAAATTGACACACATGCTTGGAATGACATAGGGTTTTATTAGAACCGAAAAATACAAAAGTTCAAAAAATGTCCGACAGATGGCGCTTCATCTGATCAGAATAGCAATAATTAGCATAACAAAGTAAGACAAAAGCAAAGATGATGTTCTTTACAGGAAATGCACAATATGTCCGCCATCATTCCTCAACAATAGCTGTAGTCGAGGAATAATGTTGTGAACAGCACTGTAAAGCATGTCCGGAGTTATGGTGCGGCATTGGCGTCGGATGTTGTCTTTCAGCATCCCTAGAGATGTCGGTCGATCACGATACAGTTGCGACTTCAGGTAACCCCAAAGCCAATAATCGCACGGACTGAGGTCTGGGGACCTGGGAGGCAAAGCATGACGAATGTGGCGGCTGAGCACACGATCACCGCCAAACGACGCGCATCTGTCGGACATTTTGTGAACTTTGTTTTTTTTTGGTTATAATAAAACCCCATGTCATTCCAAGCATGTGAGTCAATTTTTACCTCTCTATCTACATTATTCCGTGATTTATTAAGTTTTCAAATTTATACTGACTTCTTGATCTCCCGGTATATGTAGATGTAGATGAGATTCGTTTTAGGAATAAAACGTCAGGGACGCTGCGGTAAACTGACTTGCCACGAGTACTCGTTTAAGGCGAGAAATTCGCTTGTGTGAGAGAGCTTTTCCCTCACCCCTTGAGTACCCTTCTGCTGAACTTATATCAAGTTCATGTCGCAGTTTCTATTCAGAGTCGTATTACCCTACTTTCATTTCGGCAGATGTTTCATATTTACTAATATGAGACGCTACATTTCCTTGCTTCCGTTAAGGACAGGTAGAACAAGCAAACTTAAATACGACGGTGGGACGTCTAACTGGACGGGACGTTAAATCCGAGACCCGCGTGCAGCTGTCAGAAGCACGCAGAGCGGCGCAGCCTCGATGAAGTGCCAGAGCTGGAATTTACGACGCGCGAGATGCGGGAGGCGAATGAGCTGTCGCCGCGAAGCATCACCCCTTTGGGCTCGGCCGGCGAGATTTCTCGCCGCGACGCGTCACCCGCCACTCGGGATACGAGCGCGCCGGCTCCGTATTGCTCCCGTACGTAAGGCCGAAATGAAAAAGAAATGCGCGCGGGCGCCGCCATCAGCGCCGGAGACGAGGCGGTCGCGTCTCAGTTTCAGAATAGTGGAGCATTTTTGTAAGCAGAGTGTCTCGCAGTGTTTCCAATATACAGACACAATATAGTCCCCTCCGCCGAAGAAAGCCGGGCTCTGCCACCGCTCCCGCCGCCCCCACCGCCCCCACGCCGCGCCGTCATTCCATTTTTTATCTCTCGTATGTGAGTGAGGCCCTCCGCCGCCGCTTGAAGGATATTGGCGCGCCGCCTCCCCCCCACGCGTGCGCCACTCTGTATGTATGATTCGGGGACCGTGGCAGCGCCGCCGAGCTGACGCGTCGCGCCGTACATCCCCCGGCTCCTCGCCCGGTTACAGTTTTGCTCATTGCGCTTTCGCTTATCGCCGTCACCCACGACGTCATTCTACTGAAAGTGATCCTCAATGCCTGGCATTAGTAGGAAGAGGTCACTCTCTGGTAACTGCGACTCCATGAAGGAACAGTTCCAATAATCATACAATGAAGGCTTTCACGACCGGATGTTTCAGCTGCTGAGAATTTTTCGGATTGTATGACCGTGGTCCATGGAACTCTTCAATCCCTGACGTTGTAAGGTAGCAGAGTTTGCACCTTACATGATGCTAAATCAGTACTAATACACCGAATAATAATTGGTAATTGGCCCACCGGTAGGAGAGAATGGACACAGAAAAGGAAGTTGTGTGTGTCATGTCAGACTAACGAGATGGGCTCAGAGGCTGGAACACGGCCGGAACCCCTAACGAAGGTGTTTATGTCATGTCAAACTAACGGGATGGCCCCGGCCGGACCCCTTTGTCGGCTGGCACTTCAGACCACCACAGACGCTGGGAGAGGCTGGGCCATCACAACAAGAAGCGAGAAGGAGCTATATCTACATCTACATCTACATCTATACTCCGCGAGCCACCTTACGGTGTGTGGCGGAGGGTACTTATTGTACCACTATCTGATCCCCCCTTCTCTGTTCCATTCACGAATTGTGCGTGGGAAGAACGACTGCTTGTAAGTCTCCGTATTTGCTCTAATTTCTCGGATCTTTTCGTTGTGATCATTACGCGAGATATATGTGGGCGGTAGTAATATGTTGCCCATCTCTTCCCGGAATGTGCTCTCTCGTAATTTCGATAATAAACCTCTCCGTATTGCGTAACGCCTTTCTTGAAGTGTCCGCCACTGGAGCTTGTTCAGCATCTCCGTAACGCTCTCGCGCTGACTAAATGTCCCCATGACGAATCGCGCTGCTTTTCGCTGGATCATGTCTATCTCTTCTATTAATCCAACCTGGTAAGGGTCCCATACTGATGAGCAATACTCAAGAATCGGACGAACAAGCGTTTTGTAAGCTACTTCTTTCGTCGATGAGTCACATTTTCTTAGAATTCTTCCTATGAATCTCAACCTGGCGCCTGCTTTTCCCACTATTTGTTTTATGTGATCATTCCACTTCAGATCGCTCCGGATAGTAACTCCTAAGTATTTTACGGTCGTTACCGCTTCCGATGATTTACCACCTATGGCATAATCGTACTGGAATGGATTTCTGCCCCTATGTATGCGCATTATATTACATTTATCTACGTTTAGGGAAAGCTGCCAGCTGTCGCACCATGCATTAATCCTCTGCAGGTCCTCCTGGAGTACGTACGAGTCTTCTGATGTTGCTACTTTCTTGTAGACAACCGTGTCATCTGCAAATAGCCTCACGGAGCTACCGATGTTGTCAACTAAGTCATTTATGTATATTGTAAACAATAAAGGTCCTATCACGCTTCCCTGCGGTACTCCCGAAATTACCTCTACATCTGCAGATTTTGAACCGTTAAGAATGACATGTTGTGTTCTTTCTTCTAGGAAATCCTGAATCCAATCACAAACCTGGTCCGATATTCCGTAAGCTCGTATTTTTTTCACTAAACGTAAGTGCGGAACCGTATCAAATGCCTTCCTGAAGTCCAGGAATACGGCATCAATCTGCTCGCCAGTGTCTACGGCACTGTGAATTTCTTGGGCAAATAGGGCGAGCTGAGTTTCACATGATCTCTGTTTGCGGAATCCATGTTGGTTATGATGAAGGAGATTTGTATTATCTAAGAACGTCATAATACGAGAACACAAAACATGTTCCATTATTCTACAACAGATTGACGTAAGCGAAATAGGCCTATAATTATTCGCATCTGATTTATGACCCTTCTTGAAAATGGGAACGACCTGCGCTTTCTTCCAGTCGCTAGGTACTTTACGTTCTTCCAGCGATCTACGATAAATTGTTGATAGAAAGGGGGCAAGTTCTTTAGCATAATCACTGTAGAATCTTAAGGGTATCTCGTCTGGTCCGGATGCTTTTCCGCTACTAAGTGATAGCAGTTGTTTTTCAATTCCGATATCGTTTATTTCAATATTTTCCATTTTGGCGTCCGTGCGACGGCTGAAGTCAGGGACCGTGTTACGATTTTCCGCAGTGAAACAGTTTCGGAACACTGAATTCAGTATTTCTGCCTTTCTTCGGTCGTCCTCTGTTTCGGTGCCGTCGTGGTCAACGAGTGACTGAATAGGGGATTTAGATCCGCTTACCGATTTTACATATGACCAAAACTTTTTAGGGTTCTTGTTTAGATTGTTTGCCAATGTTTTATGTTCGAATTCGTTGAATGCTTCTCTCATTGCTCTCTTTACGCTCTTTTTCGCTTCGTTCAGCTTTTCCTTATCAGCTATGATTCGACTACTCTTAAACCTATGATGAAGCTTTCTTTGTTTCCGTAGTACCTTTCGTACATGATTGTTATACCACGGTGGATCTTTCCCCTCGCTTTGGACCTTAGTCGGTACGAACTTATCTAAGGCGTACTGGACGATGTTTCTGAATTTTTTCCATTTTTGTTCCACATCCTCTTCCTCAGAAATGAACGTTTGATGGTGGTCACTCAGATATTCTGCGATTTGTGCCCTATCACTCTTGTTAAGCAAATATATTTTCCTTCCTTTCTTGGCATTTCTTATTACACTTGTAGTCATTGATGCAACCACTGACTTATGATCACTGATACCCTCTTCTACATTCACGGAGTCGAAAAGTTCCGGTCTATTTGTTGCTATGAGGTCTAAAACGTTAGCTTCACGAGTTGGTTCTCTAACTATCTGCTCGAAGTAATTCTCGGACAAGGCAGTCAGGAGCTATATGCGAAAGAGAGAAAGACGATTTCGCGCCACAGTGGAAAATTTGCGGAAGACTGTGACGGGATTGGCGCAGAGCGCGTAGAGATACGCATTAAAAGTTGGGCGGCAACAGTAACCGCGGAAGAATTCTGTGTCATGGTTGGGTACAAACGCGCACGGATACGAGGTAGTCTGTGTCGTGATTGGCTACCAATGCTCACGGATCCATGCGGCGAAGAACGGCCAGGTTTGCAAAAACTCTGAAGGGACTCTGGGGACGGCTGTGGAGGAGAGCAGTCGCGGTGTCTGGCTGCCATGCTTGGAGAGCGTGGAGAGAAGTTACCGGCATTGAGTCCAGTGGTTACTCTCCAAGTCTGAATAGTGTAGAGCATACGACACCACACACGTAGCATTAACTGTTCCTCTGAGAAGAGAAAGAGATTTGTGCTAACTTGTGGTGTTCATGTGCAATCTGAAGTGTACCTTTGCTGCCGCGCACTTGAGTCGACCAACTACTCTTGGCACATGTGCAAGTAGCTTGACTATTGACTAGTGACGGACTCCGCAACTGAACACTTGCGTACAGGAGTTTACGGACGCAAACCACGTCCACGTTGGAGATTAAAGCCAAGCTCGCTCACGGGAAACACGTCCTCACGACGTTGGCTGGGCCAACCGTCGTAATCGTCACGGAGAATTACGGTGATACTAGCAATCATCAGCCAAAGTAGGGCACCGTAATTCTAAATCAGTTCGTATTCCGCTAGCTCTTTGATTCTGTGTCCGTTCAGGCAGAATTTCTATAGAGTCACTTGCGGGTTCAGTGTTGACTTAATTAGTTAGGAAAATAGGATGCATTGTGCCAATGACAGGCTAGTTAAGTTAGCGACTGTATTGGATTGTCATGTTAAGCTAGATATATTTCTCATCCTGTTTTCTGAATAAATCCTAATTTGGTATCATATGCTAATCACTGCATTATTGATTTCGTAGCTAGCAGTCACCATATTTTTGTTTAGTAATTAGAGTGTAAAGATAATTTCGATGCAAATGATACTGGGGCCATAACCGCGCGTTTAAACAGAGCCAACTTAATTCAGATAGCAACTAGCAACTCATGGTCGACTAAGACTACCAATAGATATTTTTCAATATATCGATAATTTTACAATAAACCCCCCGTACGTTGCAACGTTTCGTCCAAGGCTACGTTGGACATCTTCGGAGGTGCTCCTGGTTGCGCTGAGTCTTCCCGACTGAAGAGTCAGTCGTCGAAGAGCGGCCTAAATACTGTGAAACATAAAGTCTTTCGGAAGGCTACACATACCGACAGATACTTACATAAGGATTCCAATCATCATCCACAACAGAAAAGAGGTGTAATTAAAAGTCTAGTGGACAGAGCTAAAAGGACTTGTACGCCGAAACTCCTGACCGTAGAGGTAAAACATCTAAAGCCGGCTTTTGAGAAGAATGGGTACCCTAGTAAGGAAATAAATAGGGTTTTGTGACCGAATAACAGGAGACCTAAGGACAACGAAAGGACGCAGCGATGGAAGAACAAGGTTTCTGTACCCTTCATCAAAAGTAACGGATCAAACTGGAAAGATTGTAAGGAAACATGACGTTCGACCGATTTTCAGACCAAGTAAGAAAATTGACCAAACACTTCGTTCCGTTAAGGATAAACGTCTCCCTCTGTCTGCAAGTGGTGTATATAAGATTCCGCTTACGTGTGGCAAGGTATACATTGGAACTACAAAGAAAAGGGTGAATATCCGGTTGAAGGAACTTAAAAGTCTTTGCCGACTACGGAAAACAGACAAATCAGCCGTGGCGGAACATGCTCTTCAATCAGGTGATTACGTAGTAAAATTTTCGGAAACTGAAGTTATATGTACTATGACGAACTATTATCCACGGCTATATAGAGAAGCCATCGAAATATATAAACATGGGGATAATTTTAATAGAACAGGAGAAGCCATGAAACTCAGTGATATATGGACTGTGGCGCTACAGAATCGATGAGAAGTTTTTATCTTTGACGTACTATAATCGATAGTTAAAAATTTTATCTCTGACAAGGTTTATCACTGCTATCACGTGAAATCTAGACCACGCCCACTTCCCACAGTATTTATGCCGCTCTGCAACGTCCGACTCGTCAGTCTGGAAGACTCAGCACAACAAGGAGCACCTCCGGAGATGTTCAACGTAGCCTTGGACGAAACGTCAGGGATTGAAGATTTCCATGGACCACCACCATACAACCCGGATAAATTCTCTGTAGCCAATTCCAATAATACCAACGATCGTAAAAATTCCAGTATCGCGGAACAACCGGTCGGAGGGACCCATATCGAGAGAAGGTGTAGAGCAGTGTAGCAGCAATAGAAAGTGCAGAGCCGTTACCCCACGTAGTCCCAACTGGTCCGGATGGAATCCTAATTCAGCCTTGCAAAGAGTACTTCAAGGCATTGGCCTCTCAGCTCGCATTTACCATGAATACCTCGCTCAGCGCAAAGTTCCAAGCGACTGGAAAAAAGCGCAGGTTACTCCTGTATATCGGATGGTTCAAAAAGAAAAAAAAACAGATTTCTGTTGTTTATTACAGACAAACTATATGTTGCACAGAAATTGCCGTTACAAACTTGGAGCACGGTGCGAGTACATAATAGTTTGAATAGGAATCCATTTTCGGAAATGTACCATTTCCGTTCTACGACGGTTTCAGTTCAGATGTGTAACGCCTCCACGTCTGTGGAGGGAAAGATAAGAGTCTTAGACTTGCTTGTCCTCGCATCGTCAATAGGTTACACAAGATGACGTGTACTACGTCAGACAGTCACCAGAAGTTGTAATGCATCAGTACTGTTCTTTACGTGTAGTATTCTGGATTCCTTTTTGTTTTGGGGTAATGTAAACACGTGATGTTTAAGTGTTAAAACAAACAAATGTGCTTAAGTGGTAAATGGACGTTTCGTTATGTTTCCTTTCGAATTGTTACTGCGTCACGCCTAATTCACTTCCTCAAGCAGAAGTCGATGAGTTACACAACTTAACTGAAAGCGTTACGTTTCCGGACATGGGTTCCTATTCAAAATGTTATGTACTCTATTCCCTCTATAAGTCCTACAAGTTTTAACAGGAATTTCCGAACACATTGTGTAAAAGATAGAAACTGGTTAGCCCAAAGTTGAAAGTTTTGACACAGCAGCGCTGTTGTTTTTCCATAGCAACATGGCGGCTACACCACAAGAGAAATCATTTTGCACGTTGGAATTTGCGCGAAGTCAATCCATTGTTCAAGTACAGCGTGCTTGCCGCCGTCGTTCCAGTAAGAATTCACTTCTGTGCAACCAGATTTATGACTGGTGTCAAAAATTCATGGATGTTGGTTGCATATACTAAGAGAAGAGCACTGGTCGGAAGTTCAGCTTACTCAATCAACAGTGTCCTGTTCTGAAACGAGGCCTGCATATGACGCTTTACAAGTTGCGATTACTGCAGCAATTGCGTCCCGGCGACCATAACATAAGCTACGAATTTTGCATTTCAGTTGTCCAGGATATGCAGAGGACACACTCTCCGGACGACTCATCTTTTCGGACGAAACGACGTTCCATCTGTAGGGTAAAGAGCCACAATATAAAATTTTAAGGGTCATAAAATCGTGGTGTCGTCGTCGAAAGTGAAGGAGAGTCACCGAAATTGATGGTGTTTTTCGCCGTTTCTGTTCACAGAGTTAATAAACATTTCTTCTTGCGGAGGAAACTGTGGCAGGTATGGCATACCTGGACATGCTGCGAAATTGATCGTTTCCTCAACTTTACGGAAGTTCCAATGATTTCATTGTTAGGCATGAGGTGCGGCGGTATCTTAACAACACCATTCCACAACGCTGGATTGGAAGAGGTGTGCGACAAGGTCTTATTCGTTGCTTTTGCCTGCCAGGTCAGCAGACTTGGCACCTTGCGATTTTTCCCTATGTGTGTGTGTATGGAGGAGGGGGAGGGGAAGGGGGAGGGGGGAGATACATAAAAGCGCGAATCATTGTCACACCTACGGCAATTCCTGTTCAAGAGCTGAGAAATCGAATAACTGATGCTGTCGATTCAATAAACAGGGATCTGTCAACTCGTGTATAGAATGAAATGGACTACCGTTTCGGTGTTTCTCGAGCAATGCGTGGTGCTCACGTTGAGTGTATGATGTAGCGTCTGTTCGATCGTAAAACTTTGAACCTTCCTTTATCGAGAGACATGCGCAACGTTTTTTCTATGTTTCATAGGTTGTCTGTAGTAACCAACGTGAATCCGTTATTTCTTTTTGAATCAGCCTGTATAAGAAAGGTTAATAACGGAACGGCAAAATTAGAGACCAGTCTCCTTAGCATCGCCTTACTGCAGAATTCTTGAAAATATTCGCATTTCGAATATAGTAAATTTTCTTGAGACTGAAAGTCTTATGTCCACGAATCAGAACGGATTCAGAAAGCATCGCTTGTGCTAAACTCAGCTTGCCCTTTTCTCACGTAATATCCTGCAAGCTATGAAGGACAAAAGATAGATTCCATATTTCTAGATTTCCTAAAAGCATTTGACTCTGTGTCCCACTGTAGACTGTTACGGAGATACGAGGGTGGGGAGTAGGTTCCCAGATATGTGAGGGGCTCGAAGACTTCCTAAGAAACAAATCCTAGTACGTTGCCCTCGACGGCGAATGTTCATCAGACACAAGGGTGTCGTCAGCAGTGCCACAGGCAAGTGTAATGGGACTGTGGTTATTTTCTATACACAGGGTGATCTGGCGGACACCGTGCGCAGCAATCAGCGGCTGTTTGCTCATGTTGCTGCAGTGTACTGAAAGGTGTCGTCATTGATTGTAGGAAGATACAGTATTTTCTATTTGCTGTCATGAATGGCAGCTTGCTGTAAATGAAGAAAATTACAAGCTAATGCAGCTGTATAGGAAAAAACAATCCTGAAAGGTTCGACTAAGTATTCAAATGGTTCAAATGGCTCTGAGCACTATGGGACTTAACATCTGAGGTCATCAGTCCCCTAGAACTTAGAACTACTTAAACCTAACTAACTTAAGGACATCACTCACATCCATGCCCGAGGCAGGATTCGAACCTGCGACCGTAGCGGTCACGCGGTTCCAGACTGAAGTGCCTTGAACCGCTCGGCCACTCAGGCCGGCACCAATTTAGTATTGGAGGACAGCGTGGAAGGTAAAAATCATAGAGGGAGACCAAGAGATGAATACACTAAACAGATTCAGAAGGATGAAGGTTGCAGTAGGTACTGGGAGATGAAGAAGCTTGCACAGGATAGAGTAGCGTGGAGAGCTGCATCAGACCAGTCTCTGTAGTGAAGACCACAACAACAACATGGGGGCATATAGCCAGTCGTTTTTCCCTCGCTCTCTTTGCCAGTCGAACAGGAAAGGCTTTGAGCTCCATCTGTCCGGGATATGAACCCACCGCTTCAACCACTGCCTCATCTCACTCGGAAGGGGAAAAAGGGCAGCTTTGGACACATCTGTTCCTCGCAGCGAGCCATTTATCTGTGCCAGAAGTACGTTTCACTCACAGCTTGGCTCCGCGGCGCGGTCGTTGCGCGCTGATTGCAGGGAGGGCGTGAGTATTTTGACTGGGAGGACCGCCGGCCGAGATTAATAAGGGCGGCGAGGCGCTCTGTGGCCGCCCCTCACCTGAGCCCGCCGGGGCATCTGCCCGCGCGCCTTTGTGGACTACCTGCGCGTCGTTACGCCGCATTCTGCCGCGCCCGTGATGGATCTCGCCCATCCATACGGCTGGCTGCAGCGGCGGAACCGCGATCTCTGTGGGAACCCCCGGCCTCAACCCGCGCCGCCTCCCGCTGCCGGCTCCCAGCGACTAGCGCATGCCCTGCGCCACTGGTCGGTGGGCCGGTATCCAGCTGCCTGCCTCTCTCTCCACCAGGGGCACTCGTGAAGTCACGATGCGTATTCTAAAAGTTCTCTTCCTGCAAGTCCGCTATGCAAAATATGGTCTTTCACACTTTTGACAGGTGGCCACATTAATGTGATTAGCCCTTGTGTATGGCGAGTCTAAGTTATTCATTATTTGGCGTAGTCTCGTCGTCAGCCATGGTATGGTGTGGGAACGGATCTGTTGTAGAATTTTAGAACACGTTTTTTGCTCGCGTATCATGTCATTTCTGGAAACCCAGAATCTACTTCGTAGGAATCAACGTGGATTCCGGAAACAGCGATCGTGTGAGACCCAACTCGCTTTATTTGTTCATGAGACCCAGACAATATTAGATACAGGCTCCCAGGTAGATGCTATTTTCCTTGACTTCCGGAAAGCGTTCGATACAGTTCCGCACTGTCGCCTGATAAACAAAGTAAGAGCGTACGGAATATCAGACCAGCTCTGTGGCTGGATTGAAGAAATTTTAGCAAACAGAACACAGCATGTTGTTCTCAATGGAGAGAAGTCTGCAGACGTTAAAGTAACCTCTGGCGTGCCACAGGGGAGTGTTATTGGACCATTGCTATATAAATGACCTAGTAGATAGTGTCGGAAGTTCCATGCGGCTTTTCGCGGATGATGCTGTAGTATGCAGAGAAGTTGCAGCATTAGAAAATTGCAGCGAAATGCAGGAAGGTCTGCAGCGGTTAGGCACTTGGTGCAGGGAGTGGCATCTTACCCTTAACATAGAAAAATGTAATATATTGTGAATACATAGAAAGAAGGATCCTTTATTGTATGATTATATGATAGCGGAACAAACACTGGTAGCAGTTACTTCTGTAAAATATCTGGGAGTATGCGTACGGAACGATTTCGAGTGTAATGATCATTTAAAATTGTTGGTGAGGCGGGTGCCAGGTTGAGATTCATTGGGAGAGTCCTTAGAAAATGTAGTCCATCAACAAAGGAGGTGGCTTACAAAACACTCGTTCGACCTATGCTTGAGTATTGCTCATCAGTGTGCGATCCGTACCAGGTCGGGTTGACAGAGGAGATAGAGAAGGTCCAAAGAAGAGCGGCGCGTTTCGTCACAGGGTTATTTGGTAAGCGTGATAGCGTTATGGAGACGTTTAGCAAATTCAAGTGGCAGACTCTGCAAGAGAGGCGCTCTGCATCGCGGTGTAGCTTGCTGTCCACGTTGCGAGAGGGTGCGTTTCTGGATGAGATATCGAATATATTGCTTCCCCCTACTTATACCTCCCGAGGAGATCACGAATGTAAAATTAGAGAGATTCGAGCGCGCACGGAGGCTTTCCGGCAGTCGTTCTTCTCGCGATCCATACGCAACTGGAACAGGAAAGGGGGGTGATGACAGTGGCACGTAAAGTGCCCTCCGCCACACACCGTTGGGTGGTTTGCGGAGTATAAATTTAGATGTAGATGAAGAAGGGACGAGTTACTGTCAATTAGATAACGATCAATTTCGCTTTAGGAAAGGTAAAGGCACCAGAGACGGAATTCTGATGTTGCAGTTGATAATGGATGCAAGAATGAAGAAAAATCAAGACACGATCATAGGATTTGTCGATCTGGAAAAAGCACTCGACAATGTCAAATGGTGCGAGATGTTCGAAATTCTGAGAAAAATAGGGGTAAGCTATAGGGAGAGACGGGTAATATACCATGTGTACAACAGACAAGAGGGAATAATAAGAGTGGACGACCAAGAATGAAGTGCTCGGATTAAAAAGGGTGCAAGACACGGGTGTAGTCTTTCGCCAGCTACTGTTCAGTCTGTACATCTACATTTACATCTACATGGATACTCTGCAAATCACATTCAAGTGCCTGCCAGTTCATCGAACCACCTTCACAATTCTCTACTATTCCAATCTCATATAGCGCGCGGAGAGAATGAACACCTATATATTTCCGTACGAGCTCTGATTTCCCTTATTTTATCGTGGTGATCGTTCCTCCCTATGTAGATCAGTGTCAACAAAATATTTTCGCATTCGGAGGAGAAAGTTGGTGATTGGAATTTCGTGAGAAGATTCCGTCGCAATGAAAAACGCCTTTCCTTTAATGATGTCCAGCCCAAATCCTGTGTCGTTTGTGACACACTCTCCCATATTTCGCGGTAATACAAAACGTGCTGTCCTTCTATGAACTTTTTCGATGTACTCCGTCAGCCCTATCTGGTAAGGATCCCGCACCGCGCAGCAGTATTCCAAAAGAGGACGGACAAGCGTAGTGTAGGCAGTCTCCTTTGTGGATCTGTTACATTTTCTAAGTGTCCTGCCAATAAAATGCAGTCTTTGGTTAGCCTTCCCCACAACATTTTCTATGAGTTCCTTCCAATATAAGGTATTCGTAATTGTAATACCTAGGTATTTAGTTGAATTTACGGCTTTTAGATTAGCCTGATTTATCGTGTAATCGAAGTTTAACGAGTTCCTTTTAGCACTCACGTGGATGACCTCACACTTTTCGTTATTTAGGGCCAACTGCCACTTTTCGCACGAACCGTGGCAAGGCGCCTGAGACCGCGCGGCTACCCCAGCGGCACATTTGGTAACAACATCGCCAAGTTCACATTGCCACATTTACTGCATGCATGTTAGAAAGGCACGAATGCTGCACTGATCCCTTGCCTACATGTCGCTACTCAAATACCTGCCTCGGTGTCGTGTTGGGTTACATATGTGCTGTAGCAATGCTCTCAAACTGAGACTTTTTAATTGCTTCTTATAATAAAGAAAATCTAGCCAAATATTAAACAAGCAGACCACGTACTAATTGAGACAAATACTATGGAACAGAAGAAGAGGAAAACTACACTCCTGGAAATGGAAAAAAGAACACATTGACACCGGTGTGTCAGACCCACCATACTTGCTCCGGACACTGCGAGAGGGCTGTACAAGCAATGATCACACGCACGGCACAGCGGACACACCAGGAACCGCGGTGTTGGCCGTCGAATGGCGCTAGCTGCGCAACATTTGTGCACCGCCGCCGTCAGTGTCAGCCAGTTTGCCGTGGCATTCGGAGCTCCATCGCAGTCTTTAACACTGGTAGCATGCCGCGACAGCGTGGACGTGAACCGTATGTGCAGTTGACGGACATTGAGCGAGGGCGTATAGTGGGCATGCGGGAGGCCGGGTGGACGTACCGCCGAATTTCTCAACACGTGGGGCGTGAGGTCTCCACAGTACATCGATGTTGTCGCCAGTGGTCGGCGGAAGGTGCACGTGCCCGTCGACCTGGGACCGGACCGCAGCGACGCACGGATGCACGCCAAGACCGTAGGATCCTACGCAGTGCCGTAGGGGACCGCACCGCCACTTCCCAGCAAATTAGGGACACTGTTGCTCCTGGGGTATCGGCGAGGACCATTCGCAACCGTCTCCATGAAGCTGGGCTACGGTCCCGCACACCGTTAGGCCGTCTTCCGCTCACGCCCCAACATCGTGCAGCCCGCCTCCAGTGGTGTCGCGACAGGCGTGAATGGAGGGACGAATGGAGACGTGTCGTCTTCAGCGATGAGAGTCGCTTCTGCCTTGGTGCCAATGATGGTCGTATGCGTGTTTGGCGCCGTGCAGGTGAGCGCCACAATCAGGACTGCATACGACCGAGGCACACAGGGCCAACACCCGGCATCATGGTGTGGGGAGCGATCTCCTACACTGGCCGTACACCACTGGTGATCGTCGAGGGGACACTGAATAGTGCACGGTACATCCAAACCGTCATCGAACCCATCGTTCTACCATTCCTAGACCGGCAAGGGAACTTGCTGTTCCAACAGGACAATGCACGTCCGCATGTATCCCGTGCCACCCAACGTGCTCCAGAAGGTGTAAGTCAACTACCCTGGCCAGCAAGATCTCCGGATCTGTCCCCCATTGAGCATGTTTGGGACTGGATGAAGCGTCGTCTCACGCGGTCTGCACGTCCAGCACGAACGCTGGTCCAACTGAGGCGCCAGGTGGAAATGGCATGGCAGCCGTTCCACAGGACTACATCCAGCATCTCTACGATCGTCTCCATGGGAGAATAGCAGCCTGCATTGCTGCGAAAGGTGGATATACACTGTACTAGTGCCGACATTGTGCATGCTCTGTTGCCTGTGTCTATGTGCCTGTGGTTCTGTCAGTGTGATCATGTGATGTATCTGACCCCAGGAATGTGTCAATAAAGTTTCCCCTTCCTGGGACAATGAATTCACGGTGTTCTTATTTCAGTTTCCAGGAGTGTATATTACACCAGAAGTCTTTAAATAATACAAAAAAGAGTTTCATTCCGTGGTCTGCATGGTTGTGCATATCCTAAATGTCTTCCATATAATGATGTCTCTGACTGAAATAGCAAATCTGCATGACTACCTGCGACTATGGGTACAGCCATCCAAGAACTGCCTCCAAAAGCTGAACTTGCAAGAACAGACGTATTGGTAATTCCAATAATCCGTTCTTTATTTTGCACGCCAGCAATTTCAGTCGTACCTGTATACAGGAAAGTATGGTTGGAGTGTCCTAAACGTCTGCTGGGCATTGTACAGGTCTGGTGACTTACTGCGACTACAATTCCACCACTCCAAAAAACCCTCATTTTTGTTTCTCGTAATCACCGCAGCACAAGAGACACAAATCTTGTTTGATCGGGGAAGTTTAACGACTTGTCGAGGCTCCGACAGATCACCTCGTGGAGAATTTTAACCCGACTCTAGGACATCGCACAGACGCTAACGAAGACGCCCTGTTACAGCAGCAGTCAGTAAATCTGGAAATTCTCCTCTCCGTATTATCTGTGTGTCGCCCCAGCAGGCGACTATAAAGAAGCTGGCGAAGCAGAAATAGAAAAAAAAAAGAGGAGGAGGGATTGGGAGAGAGACCCTCAGAAAGTGTGTGAGAGATGGTCGGCGAATTATCTGAATACAAGGGAGTCACGGCGGCAGCAACAGCAGCGAGCGTCTGAAAGAATATTTTCTGCCCAGTTTCTTTGGAACCAAAGTGAAAGGCCGCTAAATGGGGAGGGCGGCTACGAACGGGTGCCGGCTGCCGCCTTTTGACCGGGGCGCGGCGGCGTCCATTGTGCAGGGGACGCCCACAATGCAGCGCGACGCGTCGCGACGCCTCGCCGTCTCCTCGTTAACCGCGATAATTGGTGGCGCGGCCCGCCCGGCGCCTCGGTGGACAACGACGCCGTACTTCTAATGAGGCGACGCGACGCTCTCTTTGGCGGCGCTGCGCTCTCAGCTGCCTCCCGCGATCTCTCCGCGGCTTTAGAGGATAGCTGTCGCTGTAGCGTCAGGCGCCGACAATGCTTTACGAAGGACAGTCACGACGTTTTAATTATCACTTCTAAATAATCCAGCTGCAGCCGTGGAACTTGGTGAAGGTGGTAGCCCTTCTCGATGGAGCGTAACGTCATTGTACGCAGTCCGAGGCCAGCTCTCCGGTTCCAGAGCAGTCCTTTCTGAAAAGGGTCCCGGAGGTAAAAAAACTCACGAAGAAATCGATTTGAGCTCTCTGACGATTTATTTTTGACATTTTCTCTTTTAAATGATATAATTGCTTTATTTGTAACTTATTGCCGAGAACTTCTGAATGGTTTCGAAACGAACTTATATAGTATATTTATTTTCAACATAGGATTACACAGCCGACTTTTAGGTACATTGCCTTAGGTTTCGACACCTACTAGGGGTATCTTCAACAGAAGGAAAATGTGATAAATTCTATAAAATAATACGTAGAAAATTAGGTATGACAAAAACACATTAACCAAGATGACAATCTTCATGGCTCTGAGCACCATGGGACTCAACTGCTGAGGTCATAAATCCCCTAGAACTTAGAACTAATTAAACATAACTAACCTAAGGACTTCACACACATCCGTGTCCTAGGCAGGATTCGAACCTGCGACCGTAGCGGTCGCGCGGTTTCAGACTGTAGCGTCTAGAACCGCTCGGCCACTCCGGCCGACCAATTTTCATGACGTACAAAGGCTACTTACGTAGAATTACATTGCTAAAAATCAAAGGTCAGAATTTAGAGCAGCTATTCTCAAGTCAAAAGACAATAACTTGCAAAAAATTCTCAGTCCACAGTTGCTTCGATACATACTACAGGAGTCTGTAAAATCTCGTGTGATACGTGGCCCGTTTACCATATGGGACAAACTGGAGGGTCTTTTATTGCCAGATACAAGAAACATGTACCGGGAAAAAGAGGCAGTTCCAGTTTTGCTGATCATCTGCTAATTTCCGGACACAAACCGAAATGCGCTGAAGAAATTTCAGTTTTCTATAGAGAAAAGAAAGGTCATAGACTCGATATACTCTAAGAGCTGGCGGTTTCTAGCATATTTATAAGAATGATAGCCTCATCCTCAATAAACAGTTACAACTACGTATCAAAAGTTTTTCATTGTTTTCAATTCACTGCTCGCAGAATTTTGATTCTTCTATTTTTTACTATATTTTTCGCTGCTTCTGGCTCCGAAACATCATTTTCTTCGAATCTCGCAGATATGTGCTGCTAACTTACGTTCATGCAAATATTTTCTGGATCGTACAGCTGTTCGTAAATTTTTTTCTACATGATTCTGTCCTTTACGCAACAGTAATTTCTGTAAGGCCTAACAGATGGCTCTGGTATACTTAATCTGCTATGTAGTTTCAAAAAGACATTAACCTCTCTTTCTTTATATTATGTTTTGAAAAATTAACTGTTGTTTTTTCAGTTATTTCTGTTATAATGTTTCACATGAGCTCATATCATTGTGTCGCGCCTGATAGGCGGAGCAACTCGTAATGTTTTCGTAGCAGCAATGTAAGCCACTGGGCCGATCAGTCTGATGTTGGTCCCAGCTGGGTACACGTGACAAAGCCTAGACCGTTTTGTTTCTCTTTTGACTTGATCATAGCTGCTCTAAATTCTGACCTTTGCATTTTAGCAATGTAATTTTACGTAAGTAACCTTTGTACGCCATGAGAATTGTAATTTTTGTTAATGTGTGTTATCGCCATATCCAATTTTCTGTGTATTATCTTATAGGATTTATCATAATTTCATTCTGATGAAGACTCCTCTAGTAGGTGTCGAAACCTAGGTCAATGCACCCACTAGTTATGTGCAACCGGTTGGCTGTGTAATCCTATGTTAAAACTAGTATACGGTTTTTGAGTAACAGCCATGTTTTAAATTGTATATTTATTTTCATGTCCATCTTCCGCAGCATATATTAAGTACGAGAGTCTTTTTAAAAGTAATACCTCTGTATTTTGTATGTTAAAACTCTTAACGCTTTTTAAATAAAATAAATGTTACTAACTTTTTTTTTGGCCGGGCCCACTGCGGAGAATAGAATATCACATTTTATAATCAATAATTCCAGGAAAGCTGCAAAAGGTGTATTTAGTATTGTTTTTACTTTACTACAAGCTTGTTTCGGCTGTAGCGCCATCCTCAAGTAAACCTGTTGATGTTACCGTTGGTGAGTCTACTCACGTTTACGGGAGTTGTACATAAAGATCAGTTTATATAAATACTTGCGTATATTTGGAATAGACGCCCATGTTGAATCTGTGACTAAATTGTTGATTGTCTACATTTGTTAGATTGTTATGAATCACTTAATCTCTATTTGTCCAGAATTTATTTTTCACGAAATGCTTTTGACAGGTTGAATGGCAGTTTATTATCGTTCATGCATTATGTTTACAGTGCAAGCTTTGTTAGTCAGTGATGCTAGTTTTGATTCATTGATAGTATAATTTTTTATGACTGGGCTTTATGATTACTTTTTATTTTCGTTTATTGTGGAGTTTTTATCCGTTCTTGTTTTCCAAAATGTCAGTAGCATTTTCTAGATAATTTTCATGTTTAAGATCGATTTGTTCATCAAGAATATCGTTTGGATGATTTTTTTCTGTGCATATATATCATTACCATTACAAGTGGTCAGCAAAATACCGAAAGGACATACTATAATCATCTTCGAAGAATCAGTGATACATACTCAAAATACCAAAAGGACATGCTGTGAACATCTTGGAAGAATTTCAAATATATGCCCAGACAAAAAATCATCCAGACGAAATTCTTAAGGTACAAATGGATCTTAAACATAAAATTTGTATACAAAATTTATTGGTATTTTGGAAAACAAGAATGCATAAAAACACACACAGTGAACGAAAAGAAAAAATAATCATAGGTACAATTTATAACAAAATTATGACATCAGTGAGACACAACTAACATCACAGATTAGCAGCAAAGATTACATTTTCTTTGCCTCGTGATGACTGGGTGTTGTGTGATGTCCTTAGGTTAGTTAGGTTTAAGTAGTTCTAAGTTCTAGGGGACTGATGACCATTGATGTTAAGTCCCATAGTGCTCAGAGCCAAAGATTACACAGTAAACACAAAGCATCAACGAGAATGTACTGTCATTCTCAATGTGAAAAATATTTCACGGAAAATAAATTCCATACAAGTAGAACTTACGTGACTTACAACAATCTAACAAAATATGAACAATCGACGTTTTACTCGTTGATGTAATATGGGCTGCTGCTCCAACCTGACGTAAGTGTACTGTGTATCTTAACCGACTTTCATACCGTTTTAACTGAAAGTCAGTTTGGTGAAACAAACTTGTAGTAATGAAGAAACAATGCTATTTAAAGTATTTACAACTTATCTGAAATTATCCACTATGTTAGTATACTACATCTTTGTTCATGTCTACATGTTTTCAGCCCTCTGCTGCTAGGGCGCTCCGAATTGTAGCGTGTAATATGGCGGTGTGCAACGTAGCTATGTCAGTGCTTGGTAAACAGCGTGCTGTAATCGAGTTTCGAAGTCGAAGCCTTTGTACACACATGGGGCACCGTATCCTTCAGTATGACAATGCCAGACCACACACGAGCGCTGCGACATCTGAAACAATCCGATGCCTTGGGTTCACTGTCATAGATTATCCTCCATGCAGTCCCGACTTTGCCCCATTCGATTTACACCCGTTTACAAAAGTTAAAGAATACTGTCGAGGACCTCCCATTGATGAAGCCGTGTGAGCATTCAACAAAGTCAAAGATTGTACGCTGACGAAATCAACTAACTGGTCTCTCTATGGGAAAAATGTGTTCGTCACTAGGGTGTTGAAGAAAACTTCTATCACCTGCACGAGTCAGCTTTTGGTACCTATGTTCCTTCGATGCTCCTGTGTAGCACTGCTTCTTAGGAAGGTGAACTCATTCTTTTCTCCTACGATATGCACTGAGGACTACCAAGTTGCTGCTTTCGTTTCTTCTACTCCGTATAACTTCCACCGTTGCTTCGTTTACGCGTAACCAGCATTCTGTGTGAGGTGGGCTCGTCATTGCGTTCGACAGACCAAAGACTTGCTTCCATGCCCGCATCTCGTGGTCGTGCGGTAGCGTTCTCGCTTCCCACGCCCGGGTTCCCGGGTTCGATTCCCGGCGGGGTCAGGGATTTTCTCTGCCTCGTGATGGCTGGGTGTTGTGTGCTGTCCTTAGGTTAGTTAGGTTTAAGTAGTTCTAAGTTCTAGGGGACTTATGACCACAGCAGTTGAGTCCCATAGTGCTCAGAGCCATTTGAACCATTTGAACTTGCTTCCATACTTTCGTAAGAGCCATATTGTAAGACCAGCATAATTTTCGTCATCTGAAAAGTTTACTTTACTTCCTTCAGGGCCTCTCCAAACGGTTCTGAGCACTGCGGGACTTAACTTCTGAGGTCATGAGTCCCCTAGAACTTAAAACTACTTAAATCTAACTAACCTAAGGACATCACACACATCCATGCCCGTGGCAAGATTCGAACCTGCGACCGTAGTGGTCGCGCGGTTCCAGACTGTAGCGCCTAGAACCGCTCGGTCACCCCGGCCGGCTCAGGGCCTCTCCGCTACACAATTTGAATAACAGTAACTCTGCTTCATTCATTTTTTCGGCGTAAACCTATTTCCTCGATTTTACATTTCTTTCTTCTTAGACTTAACTGCTGCTTCAGATTATTTGTCTCTGAATTTTCCCTTAGTCCTATTCAGAATTGAGAACAACTTTTTCCACATTATTCCACATTGTCAGAGGGTTCGTAAGGGCCTACGAATGCCAAAAGTGTTTCTTGTTTTCCTTTATTCTCTCTTTACGATAATAATTGCCTCTCTCGTTCCTTTACGTAAGTATATGACGTGGTACATATTACTACAGAGCTTCTAAACACAGTGACATCAAAGGGGACTGCAACGTCTGCCATTAGCGTAGCAGTTCTTATCAAACACAGCGACGAGTCTCTCATAGAGCGAGAGTGTGCGATACTGAGTTAATTTGTGAGGTCTGTTGTCGGGCAGAGGACCAGGCTACGACAGGTAGTGTCCTCTTGTTCTTCTCTGCTGGTGGGCCCCGTGCGGCCCTAGGTGGCCGGTTGAGCGCCGACTGCACTTGGGCAGAAAGCACTGCGCACAACTGCTGGCTTGTTAAGCTTTTATCCTCCAGCAGGCCCGTACGGGAACTTCAATTCTGTATGAAAATAATGGCAGGCAGCCGACAGTACATGCCCGTGAACGGCTGCGCGCCTGCTTTGGCAGGGGCTTCTCTCTCGACGCTTCCTGCCTCGCCAGTATGTCCGTATGTGTGTGTGTCTATCTGTCTGTCTGTCTCTCCCGGTGTCTCTCTCTTCTCCCGTTTCTTTATTCTCTTTCTCTTTTTCTTTCGCCGTCTCTGTCCTCCCCGAGACTATTATAAATTTGTTTCCAGCCATCCTTTTTGTCGTCGGGCGTTTTTCCTTCTTTCCCCCATGGACTTCAATTTTCTGTAGCGCTCGCGCTCGGATGTAGGGGGGAATTTCATTTTGTATCCCTACCCTACATGTGTGTGCATGTGCGCCCACCCACACTCACACACGCCCCCGCAGTCGGCCGCGCCCTCGTCCTCACCCTCGCCGCCTCGCCCCGGCTACAGATTCGATATCATCTTCCATCTTCTTACGGTTTCCTTGACGTGCTGACAATATTTCCTTAGGCCTTGTAGTACGGCTCAGCGTCAGGCGAGCAAGCTGACGCCAAGTGCACACGCAACTTCAGCTGGACTCTCTCTCTCCTATAAGCTATGAGGCCGACGACACAGCTTGCTTCTCTAGTGCCATACCTCGGCAATGCTCCGAGTTTGTCCAAAGAGAAATGTAAAGTACCCTGCGCGGCAAAGAGTGGAGTGTTCATCTTTCATCGATATCACCGTAACGAAGGACTACACCTCATGGTAAATTCCCCTTCCGTAATGGTACAAGGATTATGGTAAATTCGTAATGTAACAGGCTGATGGTAGTCGATACTGAATTCTCTGATAAAGCTACGCTTCAAAAGCATTTACGAGGCCTGTTCAGAAAGTAAGCTCCGATTGATTGCCAAATTGAAACCACAGTGAACATCAGAGATGTTTTACTTGTAACAATTAGCTACACCTTTCAGCTACTTCTCTACGTAGTCGCCGTTCTGACTTAGACTTTTGTCATAGCGTTGTACCAACTTTTCAATAGCCTCATCATAGAAGGCAGCCGCCAGTGCTTTCCGCCAATTCTCCACGCTGGCCTACACCTCGTTGTCTGTGTCAAAATGTTGTCTTCAAAGACAGCGGTTCATGTGACCAGAGATGAAACTCAGGGGGAGACAATTGCGGACTGTATTGTGGGTAATCTCACATTTCCATTTGAAAACGATGCAGGAGCATCTTCATTGCCCCTGCAGAATGCGGCTGAGAATTGTCTTGAAGAAGAAACAGCACGACAGTTATGTAATGTTAGCTGCATAGCTTCAGGCGAAATTTCTCACCAGGCACTCGTACTTGGCGGCAGACACTATTTTCTAGACATCTTTACGCACTCACTGCGAGCTCAGAAATGAGAAGAGCGACGTGATGCTAACTGGGGTTATACTAGAGACACTACCCAACACATCTGTGCAAAGCTTTATCGGATTTTCATAGTCGTTTCCATTTCGCGACCGATCGGAGCTTACTTTCTGAACGCCCCTCGTATTTGCTAGATCGGTATTCGGGCATATAGCTCATCATTTGTGGCATATACTATGTATGCCTACATCAAACGAGGTGTCTGTCAACTATAAAATCTTTGTAATGGTTAAAAATGATGTGTACCTCTGCGGTACGCAGACCTTTGGGCACTACCGCCCGATACAACCACTAGATATGGCTGTTTAGCGATTCACAGCTGAAAAATGTTTTTTATTCCAGTCTTTGATCACAATATCAATTCTTTAGACGATGACCGGTTTCAGTCCATAATGACCATCGTCAGATCTTTTTTACACCATGTCCTAAAGTGATAAGGCCTGAGGATGGTCATTACGGACTGAAACCGGTCATCGTCTAAAGAAATGATATTGTGATCAAAGACTGGAATAAAAAACATTTGACAGTATTGGATCAGATCACTGTTTATATGCGCGACTATGTCGCAGTTGGTGTCACAGCTGTAACTTGTACCGCAGAGATCCACATCATTTTTAACCATCATAAAGATTTTATGCTCGCCAGACACGTCGCTTGATTTTGACATGCACATATATGGCACTGATAATGTACTATATGCCCGAATACCAGTCTGGCAAATACGAGGTCGTGCTCAAAAGAAATGTCTCCCAATTTTTTATGTGAAAACTGGTAAAACTTTTTTGAAATAAAAGAAACGTAATGAAGATTCTACATTTGCAATCCTCGTGTCTGCATACGTGTCTCTCAACATAGTCACCCAGGAGACGAATACATTTCTCCCAATAAGAGAACAGTTTGTTGATACCGTCACTGTAGAATGTTTCACTTTGTTGGCGGAGCCACAACCTCGCCTCTCCTTGCACCGCTTCGTCACTGTGAAAGTAAAGTCCTCGGTGGTGTTCTTTAAGATTTGTAAACAGATGAAAATCGAATGGGGCCAAGTCGGGCCTGTATGGAAGATAGTAGTTGATAATGAACCCAACGCGTCAGATTGTTGCAGATATCGCAGCGCTCGTGCGTGTGGTCTGGCAACAACGTCTTGATGAAGCTGCATGTAACTCGATTACAGCTCGATGTTTCTCACGTACCGACGTAGTTACGTTACACACCACCATGTTCCACACTACAATTCGGAGCCTTCTAGCGGCAGAGGGCTGCAAGTATGTAGATGTGAAGAATAAAGATGTGGAATGTTTATAAAGTTTGTTTTATTGAAAAAGCTTGAAGAGTTTTTAGATTAAACATTCGCAGGCATTACTTTTCGGCACGGCCTCGTAAATACACTCCTGGAAATGGAAAAAAGAACACATTGACACCGGTGTGTCAGACCCACCATACTTGCTCCGGACACTGCGAGAGGGCTGTACAAGCAATGATCACACGCACGGCACAGCGGACACACCAGGAACCGCGGTGTTGGCCGTCGAATGGCGCTAGCTGCGCAGCATTTGTGCACCGCCGCCGTCAGTGTCAGCCAGTTTGCCGTGTCATACGGAGCTCCATCGCAGTCTTTAACACTGGTAGCATGCCGCGACAGCGTGGACGTGAACCGTATGTGCAGTTGACGGACTTTGAGCGAGGGCGTATAGTGGGCATGCGGGAGGCCGGGTGGACGTACCGCCGAATTGCTCAACACGTGGGGCGTGAGGTCTCCACAGTACATCGATGTTGTCGCCAGTGGTCGGCGGAAGGTGCACGTGCCCGTCGACCTGGGGCCGGACCGCAGCGACGCACGGATGCACGCCAAGACCGTAGGATCCTACGCAGTGCCGTAGGGGACCGCACCGCCACTTCCCAGCAAATTAGGGACACTGTTGCTCCTGGGGTATCGGCGAGGACCATTCGCAACCGTCTCCATGAAGGTGGGCTACGGTCCCGCACACCGTTAGGCCGTCTTCCGCTCACGCCCCAACATCGTGCAGCCCGCCTCCAGTGGTGTCGCGACAGGCGTGAATGGAGGGACGAATGGAGACGTGTCGTCTTCAGCGATGAGAGTCGCTTCTGCCTTGGTGCCAATGATGGTCGTATGCGTGTTTGGCGCCGTGCAGGTGAGCGCCACAATCAGGACTGCATGCGACCGAGGCACACAGGGCCAACACCCGGCATCATGGTGTGGGGAGCGATCTCCTACACTGGCCGTACACCACTGGTGATCGTCGAGGGGACACTGAATAGTGCACGGTACATCCAAACCGTCATCGAACCCATCGTTCTACCATTCCTAGACCGGCAAGGGAACTTGCTGTTCCAACAGGACAATGCACGTCCGCATGTATCCCGTGCCACCCAACGTGCTCTAGAAGGTGTAAGTCAACTACCCTGGCCAGCAAGATCTCTGGATCTGTCCCCCATTGAGCATGTTTGGGACTGGATGAAGCGTCGTCTCACGCGGTCTGCACGTCCAGCACGAACACTGGTCCAACTGAGGCGCCAGGTGGAAATGGCATGGCAAGCCGTTCCACAGGACTACATCCAGCATCTCTACGATCGTCTCCATGGGAGAATAGCAGCCTGCATTGCTGCGAAAGGTGGATATACACTGTACTAGTGCCGACATTGTGCATGCTCTGTTGGCTGTGTCTATGTGCCTGTGGTTCTGTCAGTGTCATCATGTGATGTATCTGACCCCAGGAATGTGTCAATAAAGTTTCCCCTTCCTGGGACAATGAATTCACGGTGTTCTTATTTCAATTTCCAGGAGTGTATTTTTGAAGCGCAGGTCACATTGTACCACAAGGTGTCCTCTACCAAATACATACAAGCGTTGTAGCACCCAGTGAACTCTGTGGTTGAAAGGTAGCGACTCAAATCCCGCTTTAACAGTCTCATTTCGTCCGCCCCCGGTAGCTGAGTGGTCATCGCGACAGAATGTCAATCCTAAGGGCCCGGGTACGATTCCCGCCTGGGTCGGAGATTTTCTCCGCTCAGGGACTGGGTGTTGTGTTGTTCTGATCATCATCATTCCATCCCCATCGAAGCGGAAGTCTCAGAAGTGGCGTCAAATCGAAAGACTTGCCCACGGCGAACGGTCTACACGACGAGAGGCCCTGGTCAGTCCCATTTCGAAATAAAGAAAGATAAGAAATTTTTCAACGTATTGAAATTCAGCGATTATTATTATTATGTAGTATTCTGCCTAGTGGCAGATCCATGTCTTCGCACGGAGAATTTCTGATTCCACTGTTCCCTGCCTTCAGCTTCTTCCTTCAGTCTGTTGTATCTCCTTCCATCTTTCATGTCGTTCAGATGTTGAATTCTTCTTCTTTCTCCTTCTGCGTTTCCTCTGAGTTCCCTTCGATGACATCATGTATGAGTCCCTCGTGTCTAAGTACATGTCCAATCCCGTTGGCCTTTTTCTGAAGAATTGTACGCAGAATACTTCTCTTCTCTCCTACTCTTCGCAGTACATCGTCATTTTTTATGCGATCTGCCGACTTGATCTTTTCCATTCTCCTCCAGCACCACATTTAAAAGCTCTCTAAGTATTTTTTCTCCTTCTTTCTCATGGTCCATGTCTCTGTTCCATACAGGCCAAATTCAACTTCTGGTCAGCAGAGTCCTCTTCTTGTTGAAAGCAGCTTTGGCGATGGCGATTATTGCTCGGATTTCGTTGGTGCAGTGGGCATCTTTTGTGATAAAACTTCCCAGGTACTTGAACTGATTCACATTTTTCAGTTCCCGATTGTCAACAGTTATCTTCAAGTGTTTCTCACGTTTTGGTATGCGCATCACTTTTGATTTTTAGATGTTGATTTCCATGCCGTACTTTCTTCCCGTTTCCACCAAATTGTTCATCATGTGTTGTAGCTGTCTCTGATATTTGGCGAGCATTACCAGGTCGTCTGCATACTTGATTGTGTTGATGAGACGTCCTCCTACTTTGAAGTTTCCGCATCCTTTCAGCGATATAAAAATAAAAAAAACTGACAGTCAAAATGGTAATGTACTTTCTTTACACTGGAGGTAACCAACCGGTTTCGGTTATGAAAACCGACGTCAGACCAAGATTCCAGAATACATGAGGAACCAGGGTGTGTTATACCATTAGGATGTAATATCTGTCAGCAACCGCTCAGTAGCTCAATTGGTAACGGGTAAAGTTTGTAATTGTTCACTCTTTAAAGTAGAGTCCACGGTAATAGAACTTCTTTACAAACAAATAAATTGTGCGCCTGCTAGGGTATCTATCTCTGGCCCTTTCACGAGCATTGCTTTTAACGACTGAGCTTTCCACCCTCGCTGCTGGGTCCAACGCAAAGCTCCAGCCTGCTACTACCTTTCTCGTGGTTTCCATAGGCCACAGAGACTCTGCTCCTCATCTCGCTGGCCTGTTTAAGTTGGAATGAGCAGCCAAGATCGCAACAATGTCTGTTTATTGACCGGTTTAGGCTTATGTAAAAGCCATCTTCAGAATTTTTGGCCCCCTGTGGCTGGTTGCTGGCGGCTCCTCGGTTGCCTCGTGACACCACAATCTTACGCTCATGCTGGACAAGTTGCTCTCGGAGGAATAATGAAGAGAACGGCTAAGTCACAGCCTGAAGCCCACTTTACATTACAGACGAACGAAGAAAAATCACCTATACATCACCTTGGTAATGTATTTGACTTCCAGAAGGCACAAAATATATGCAAGCGTGACATTCTGTCAAGTGAAGATGTCCGCGGTTATTCATTGTTGTTCTATTATTTGCACTGCAGTCCACTGTCGCGTTTCTGTTAATAATGGTCACCGATTTAGTTCAAATTTCGAACATCTTCACACTCGTTAAAGCAATAAAAGGCGTGCAAACTTTTATCTTACATATCTGATGTATAACTCATATGTGATAGATATGAAAGTGTATAGCTTTACAGTTGTAGTTTGAGAGCAACACATCAGTTCTTACGTGCTATGTTCAGCTTCCCTAAGTGCATACGTAACAAATTCAGGAATTATAAAAGAGTGCAGGCAAGAATGTTGGAGGATGTCGTGCTCTATTTGCGCTACATCAAGATTATAAAATTACTGTGCAACGATTAAAATGTTAAACTGTCCGTTCTACTACATAATATTCTACTACCTCGCTATAAGAAATACTGATAAATCGTCCGCCCCCGGTAGCTGAGTGGTCAGCGTGACAGACTGTCAATCCTAAGGGCCCGGGTTCGGTTCCCGGCTGGGTCGGAGATTTTCTCCGCTCAGGGACTGGGTGTTGTGTTGTCCTAATCATCATCATTTCATCCCCATCGACGCGCAGGTCGCCGAAGTGGCGTCAAATCGAAAGACCTGTACCAGACGAACGGTGTACCGGACGGGAGGCCCTAGCAACACGACATTTCATTTCATTTTCACTGATAAATCGTAAATACATAATAAATAGTTATTTGCACCACCTGCGTATCAAATAAAGTATGTGGTCTTGTATTAATGGTAATAGAGAATGTGAGACCAAGCCTTATGAATGAAAATAATAATAGCTTACCTGTGAAATCATAACAAAAGAATCAAAATTAAGAAAGCGCACACCTTTGTACGACTGTGGAAGCACATTCTCCTGATGTGACTCCACCCCGTGTGTTTACCACGCTCGGATCCTCCTTGGCAAACTGTCTATGAGTTATCGAGACGTTACTGTTGAAGGCTCTTTCACTCTTGGAGGCCACCCGTCCTGAGATTATCCAGGCTGTGAGGTGGAGGCTTCCTGCGATGACGGACTGGAAGTTCCAGGTGCCACCTAGCATCCTCAGGCGGGTTCATGTCAGAATAAATGGAAAAGCATTCCATTCCTGCCTCCTACTGATTTGTGGTAGGGGACCAACCAGTGAGGTGATCGGTCCCATCGGATTAGGGAAGGGTGGAGAAGGAAGTCGGCCGTGCCCTTTCAAAGGAACCACATGGGAATTTTCCTGAAGCTATTTAGTGAAATCACGGTAAACCCAAATCAGGATGGCCGGGCGCGGGTCTGAACCGTCGTCCTCCCGAATGTGAGTCCAGTGTGCTAACCACTGCGCCTCCTCGCTAGGACGTAGGTATTCATGCGAAAGTTACGACTCTGGAAATTAATCGGAAAACTATAAATTCCTGTACCGCTTTAGAAGAGCCGAAACTGCAGTTTTGAAATAGAATAATACCAAGTTTCCAATGAATGTAGATAAGTAAAAGGCTCACAGAAGATGTTATATCAGTGATGAAACATCTCCGATTAGGCATGTACAAAATTGTCGAACTGATCACCTCCTTAGTTACGGCACTGTTTGTCAGGTATCTTACTAACTCTTTAGTTTTATTCGACTATGCTTTTTAGCATATTTGTATAACAGGCGATCACAAAGTTATCTTTTGAGGACGTAGCTGCAGCGTATGTACAACCCAGCGCGACTTCGATGAGGGTATACCAGGTGTCTCTCCTCAGCGTCGTCAGGCGGATTTTCTCTGGTGTTTCGGCAGATATTTGCAGTTTTGTTTTTGCATTGTGTAGATGTAGCCACCTCAGACAGTTACTGCTCGCCACGTCTTTCATGCGATGCCCAGTTTCAACAGAAAGCATCGGTTTCTTTCTCTCTCTTTTTTTTTGAGTCATCAGTCTTCGGACTGGTGTGATGCAGCCCGCCACGAATTCCTGTCCTGTGCCAACCTTTTCATCTCAGAGTAGCTCTTGCAACCTACTTCCCCAACTATTTGCTGGATGTATTCCAATCTCTGTCTTCCTCTATAGTTTTTGCCCTCTACAGTTCCCTCTAGTACCATGGAAGTCATTCTCTGATGTCTTAACAGATGTCCCATCATCCTGTCCATTCTCTTTAAGTGTTTTCCACATACTCATTTCCTCTCGGATTCCACGTAGAACTTCCTCGTACCTTGCCTTATCAGTCCACCTAATTTTCAAAATTCATCTATAGCACCACATTTCAAATGCTTCGATTCTCTTCTCTTCCTGTTTTCCCACAGTCCATGTTTCACTACCATACTGTGCTCCAAACGTACATTCTCAGAAATTTTTTCCTCAAATTAAGATCTATGTTTGATACTAGTAGACTTCTCGTGGCCAGGAATGCCCTTTTTGCCAATGCTAGTCTGCTTTTGATGTCCTCCTACACCCGCCATTGGTTATTTTGCTGCCTAGACAGTAGAATTCCTTAACTTAATCTACTTTCTGAGCATCCACCCCTATGTTTAGTTTCTGGCTCTTCTTATTTCTGCTACTTGTCATTACTTTCGTCTTTCTCCGATTTACTCTCACTCCATACTCTGTACTCCTTAGGCTGTTCACCCTATTCAGCAGATCATGTAATTCTTCTTCACTTTTACTGAGGACAGCGATGTCATCAACGAATTATATCATTGATAGCCTTTCACCTTGAATTTTAATTTCACTCCTGAACCTTTCTTCTATTTCCATTACTGTTTCTTGGATGTTCATATTGAACAGTATGGGCGAAAGACTGCATCCCTGTCTTACACCCTTTGTAATCCGAGCACTTCGTTCTTGGTCGCCCACTCTTATTATTCCGTCTTGGCTCTTGTACATATCGGATATTACCAGTATCTCCCTATAGCTTACTCCAATTTTTCTCAGAATTTCGAACATCTTGCACCATTTTACGCTGTCGAACGGTTTTTCCAGGTCGACAAATCCTTATGAACGTGTCTTGATTTTTCTTTATTATTGCTTTCATTTTCAACCGGGACGTCAGAATTACCTCTCTGGTGCCTTTACTTTCCCTAAAGCCAAACTGATCATCATCTAACACATCCTCAGTTTTCTTTTCCATTCTTCTGTATATTATTCTTTTCAGCAACTTGGATGCATGAGCTACTAAGCTGATTTTGCGATAATTCTCACACTTCTCAGCTCTTCCAGTCCTCGAAATTGTATGGATGATATTTTTCCGTAAGTCAGATGGTATGTCGCCATACTCATAAATTCTAGATACGTGAATAGTCGTTTTGTTGCCACTTCTCGCAATGATTTTAGAACTTATGATGGAATGTTATCAGTCTCTTTTGCCTTATTTGATGTTAAGTCCTTCAAAGCTCTCCTAAATTCTGATTCTAATACTGGATCCCCTGTCTGTTCTAAATCGACTCCTGTTTCTTCTTCTATCACCTGAGGCAAATCTTCGACCTCGTAGTGGCCTTGAGTGTGTTCTTTCCACCTATCCTCGCATTCGGGAGGACGACGATTCAATCCTGCGTCTGGCCACCCTGATTTAGGTTTTCCGTGATTTCCCTAAATCGCTCCAGGCAAGTGCCGGGATGGTTCCTTTGAAAGGGCACGGCCGACTTCCTTCCCCATCCTTCCCTAATCCGATGAGACCGATGACCTCGCTGTCTGGTCTCCTTCCCCAAACAACCCAACCCAACCCCCACCTATCCACTCTCTCCTATGCATGTAACAGCGGAATTCCCGTTACGCTCTTAATGTTAACAGTCTTGCTTTCAATTTCACAGAATGTTGTTCTGTCTTTCCTATTAAAAACAAAATTATTTTTAAGTCGGCATTTTATGTGCACATTCGATAGAGGGCTCCCATATTAGTCTAATCGATATCTGTTTAATCGATATGTATTAGGAGGGACAGTAAAACTCGAAGATTAACAACGATCGAACAACGACATAGGAGCTGTACATACTTGGCGGTAGCAGTGAGCGCGGGCCAGGGCAGTGCTGTCGCTGTTGCAGTACAGATTAACTGCGTTTTACTGCCCCTGTTAATACATATCGATAAAACGGATATCGACTAGACTAATCTGCGACCGCAGCATCAATGGTCACGTTAAATTCCGCATTAAAAATCATTTTGTTTGTGACGGAAAACAAACCGACACTTACCGTCGACATTGGGTTTTGCATGAAAGACGTGAGAAGCACTACTTGTCTGGGCTGACACCAGCTAACCAACGCAAAAACGAAATCGCAAATATATATATGAAGATAGTAATTGTTCTCGAAAGAACAGATACCATTTATGGCCGTGCAGCTTCTGTAGAATAAATGATAATTAATTGAAACCATCAGCTGCCGACAGGTGTTGTTGATATACGTCGATGGGGACAGCTGAAATCGCAGATATCCGCTAAAATACCAGAGAAAAGGCGCCTGACGACTTTTAGGAGAGACACCCTGTGGTCATGTAGACAGGGGATTAGTATGGCCAAACTGAAACTTCTTGATAGCCCCTTATGTTTGTCAGTGGTAGGTTCACTGATATTGCTCCAGGAATGTTCTCGTATTGGCAACAAACTTATGTCTCTTATTTATTTTATTATTAACGGTTTTCACTATAAATTTTTGCTCAAAAATACTTTCTTGATCTTTCATTTCCTCTGTGTGCAGTGCACCTAAGATAACTAATCCAAATCCTACACGAACCTAAGGCGCCGAAGTGCTTCCACATTCATCACACATGTGGAATCGAAAATCAGCAGCACGCCGAATCGCAACGTGTGAGTGGATAAAGGTCCGCAATAAACTTCGCCGTGAAGAAGAGGAAGGAGCCGGTGGGACACAGTAGGTGGCAAGCGAGAGGCGATAACTTGCTGTCGCGTTTCCACGGTGTATGTGCGCCACTTGGCAGAATGTGCGCGCTCTCTTGATCCAATAACACACTCGCATCTTTCGGAGGATGAAATATGCATTCTCGCAGAACGCCTTGGCGCCCGCCGGCGGGCCGGCGCTCCGCGTTCGCCGTCATATTTCATCCGTCGTATCAGCACCTAGCAACGGCGTTCCCCCATTACTGAAAGAAGCATTGTGTATTGCTTTCTCGCTGAACTCAGTAACGGTGTGAACGTAAAAGTGTGGTTCACGATGGTTCACAGAATCCGGAACCTGCACTGATAAGCACCTGAATCTTGAATACTTTGCCGATTCATATAACTTAGTCGCTTAAACAGTACTGGTGAGCACAGATTAACTCCTACAAGAAACCAGTCACTCTCAATAGCCCTATTTGTTGGGAACAAATAGCTCTGTTACGAGGTTCAAAATGACAGACGACTGTTCAAGTTTAAAATTAACTATACACAATCTCACCAAAACTATCTGGACATGAATTAGTGCAATTAGCAGGGGACCGCGCGGAGTAGCTGCGCTATATGAGGCACCTTGACACGGTCCGCGTGTTCGATGATCTACCTTGTCTTGGTCACCCACGGGCAACAACATCGGCTGATGACTGCAGCCTGCAAATTATGACTGTTAAGTATCCGAGGAGTTGTAACAGAGCTGCACGATGTCTTTTTGCAAGGAATTGGGACGGCGGTGACATCCCAGCAAGCAACAGTCTCCAGACGACCAACGTGCCCTTTAGACGTTCATTGTGATCAACAGACATATTCCCAGCATACGTTTTAAAATTAGACGTTCCATAACTAGAATGTTTTCCTTTTATTTACTTATCTTTCATTCTCATTACTAAGTTCGGTATCGCAGCCTTATTTTCTCATCGGATTCCTGCCTTCAAACATCAGGCTGTGAAGTGGCATTACCACTGGTGACTGAAGAACGTGGGCAAAGGAACACCTGGATTCTGACGTGGATCACTGGCGTAGTGTCCTCTTAAGGGGCTCCGGAAAGGCTCAAAATCATGAAAAGTTCAATTTTTACTTTTTTGCGTTTTCTGAATCTGCAGACTATTACCTTTTAATAGATATATAATTTATTCAATTCCGAAGACTACAACTATTTTTAAATTTTTTTTGAAATGTGTTCTACATGGGCGTGACCCACTGTGGCGCTGTTAAACTGCTGTCAAATGGTGTTATTATTAACGTCCGTGTTCATCAGGTACATTTTAGTCTGCCTCATGCAATAATGGAGGTGATAAAACCTATTTTCAGAGACTTAGCAGCACCTGAACTGTTGAAAAAGTATATTCACGGAAAAACTCAAAACCCCAATGAAAGTGTAAATAGTGTTATATGGTCGAGAATCCCCAAGACTGTATTTGTTGGAATAGAAACACTTCACTTTGGTGTGTATGATGCTGTTGCGACTTTCAATAATGGCAACATTGTAAGGTGCAAGGTATTTAGAAATAGGGGAATGAAGATAGGTTCTAACATGGTACGAGCGATGCTTGCTTTAGACAAGGAACGCCTTCGGGCTGCAGACAGGGCTGTAAAGAGTCTAGAAATACAAGCAAGAGTAAACAGGAGGAGGAACAAGAGGAAGCTGGAGGAGGAGTTTGCAGAGGATGAAGATAATCCATCCTATGGACCTGGAATGCACTAAAAAGTTAATCCAATCTTTGTCGCTCGATTCCCAAAACTTTTATTTTCTCATACTAATTACACGTTTTCTAAGGATCTTCCAAACATATTTGCTTCAAACTTTCAGTAAATGCTACACAGTACCTTCTGCATAATTTAACACAGCCTTTTTCCAAAAAACTGTATATTTTTGAATATATAAATAAAAAATTGCAAAAAAATGTTGTGGATTTTCATTACAATTGAAAAAAAAATCATCTTTAATAACTGAACTAAAATTTTGTAAAATCCCTGTGTTAAGTTGTAGTCCATATTCCAATAAATAATCTGTAAAAAGTTCAACTTCCTACCTCAAATACTTTGTGAGGAAAGATGTAATTTATAAGCGTTATTTTAACATTGCAAGTATAGGGCGTTCCGGGGCCCCTTAAGCGAGAAGTGCAGCATTTGTCTGGCGCCTGATGACCCTCTCGGAAGTGTGAGGTGGCGACCGTGTACCGATGCCCGTCTCTGGCATGCGGCGCCACGGTCTCAGCGGGGGAGTGGGACAGTCATAACCTGGGCCGGTAGCACTTACGCATTCCGGACGCTTGTCAGCGTTGTCGTGGTAGTTTCAGGTCTTCGCAATGTCGAACAGGACCCTTTTCTTTCCCTCCCGCCCATTTACATAGTATTGTCCAGTTCTGCAGTCAACATTTCGACTCTTCCAAGACGATAATGCGCGACCAACCTCGCCCATCACCCTTCAGGAGGCAAGAACGAAAAACCTTTCCGTATCTCCTGACGTGAGACCGACTGAGCGTCCATGTGCCCAAATGGAATCTGCTGTGTGCGGTCACAATAACCGTCCTAATTACCTGGATCATGTCAGAAGTACTGCCCAGGAAGAAGGAGACATCTACAGCTACAGGACTACTCTGCAATTCATACTAGAATACCTGGGTAAGGGTTTTTCAAAAATGGCTCTGAGCACTATGGGACTTAACATCCATGGTCATCAGTCCCCTAGAACTTAGAACTACTTAAACCTAACTAACCTAAGGACATCACACAACACCCAGTCATCACGAGGCAGAGAAAATCCCTGGCCCCGCCGGGAATCGAACCCGGGAACCCGGGCGTGGGAAGCGAGAACGCTACCACACGACCACGAGCTGGGGACAAGGGTTTTCCGGAGCACCTTTGGACTATTTCGCCACCGTTCCACTCTTCAACAGCAATTTCTCGATCACGTTGTGGACGTATTGCCAAACAAGCTCCAAGCGTGGTGCAACACATGGGGTAGAGTCACGGCAGCTGTGATTTCATATGTGCAAAGATGTGCAATTTCGTGTATATGGCCCTTATTTTGTTGCTTTTTTTTATTTCACAGGAAAGTTACTATTGTTATATTTTATTATTATTATTATTATTATTACAATTTTTATTTTATTATTACTGTTACGGTACTTTAACAGCAAACACTGCAAATACGTTCGCTACGCTAGATTTCGAATTTTATAACTAGTCGAACATTTCCCTAGCGCCTAGTTCTGCCTGATGTTCGGCGGATAGTTCGTGAAGAGCCCGGTCCTTGCCAGATGGATATTTCATTAATGCCAACGTTTTTCGAGTTGCCAGATACAACCTTTGTCACTGCTCCGAACGTACGGGAAATCACTGGGACGACTTTCACTGATTCAAGGCAGAGTCGCTGTAGTTCGATTTCCAAGCCGTCCTATCTCGGAAGCTCTTCAAGTTGTTTCTCGTTGATTCTGTTATCACCTCGGATGCCAATGCGAATGAACCACACACTCTTCTCGCGGTTCTAGGCGCTCAGTCCGGAACCGCGCGACCGCTACGGTCGCAGGTTCGAATCCTGCCTCGGGCATGGATGTGTGTGATGTCCTTAGGTTAGTTAGATTTAAGTAGTTCTAAGTTCTAGGGGACTGATGACCACAGATGTTAAGTCCCATAGTGCTCAGAGCCATTTGAACCATTTTGAACCACACACTCTTTTCTTCACAGCTGTGATGTCTGGTTTATTGTGTTCCAGTATTCGATCTGTTCCAAGTCGGAAGTCTCACAGTAATTTGGCATATTCGTTTCCGACAGCCTTTCCTAGCTTGTGGTGTCACCAGTTTCTTACCTTGTCCGGTAATTTTGGTCTCTGTTACAGTGCCACATTGGTGCCACATAATTGTGTCTCTCTCTACGTGCAGTCGGTCTGAACTATCTCTCTGCAACAGCTCGAGACGTGGCCAGCTGTTCCGTCAGCTACTTTACCCAAAGTACCAGTTATTATTATTATTATTATTTAGATTCATAATGCTTCGTGTTTGTTTCCCTGCTCCCATTGATTCTAGGCCTAGACACTTCCGCTGATTAACAGGTGGCGCAAAATTCATATGTTTTGTGTAGACACGTCTCGTCTGTATTTGTTTTAGCAAAGCAGAACAACTACCAAATTACCCGTTTAACTGTTGCTATTGCAAATGTCACGTCCATATACGACAGTGTCCTTCAGTGTAAGTAACTGTTCCAAGCCGAAATTGTATTTTTTTTCTGTCTTCCCTGCTATTTATGGGTTCGCAGCCGCATTCTCAAGCGCTCATTCATGTTCAGATCGGCCAAACTGGCATGCTGCAACCTGGCGTCATCACCGCTAAACTAATAACGAAGGTACAAGAAAAAAGTCTTGCTGTGGCACTGTTCTTTATGGAACAGCACTGTTTAAGGTACGGCCACAAACATACGGAGGCTTGAGAAAGACATGGAAACACCGAGAACACAACATAATATAATGTGGTGCAGGAAAACCGTTGCACCGAGCGAGGTGGCGCAGTGGTTAGCACACTGGACTCGCATTCCGGAGGACGACGGTTCAATCCCGTCTCCAGCCATCCAGATTTAGGTTTTACGTGGTTTCCCTAAATCGTTTCAGGCAAATGCCGGGATGGTTCCTTTGAAAGGGCACGGCCGATTTCCTTCCCCATCCTTCCCTAACCCGAGCTTGCGCTCCGTCTCTAATCACCTCGTTGTCGACGGGACGTTAAACACCACTAACCTAAGACCTAAAACCGTTGCTATTCAGAATAGCTTTCAGTCGTCTCGTAATGGACCTGTATGGTTTTAAAGGGAATCTTAGAGTGTCCTTCCTGCAAAACAGTGGTAAGTTCAGGTAAAGATGCTGGAGATGGGCAGCGATAAAGCACGCATCTCTCCAAAGTGAACCACAAGGACTGAATAATTTTAAGATTTGGTGATTGTTGTGGTCAAGTGAGATGTGGTGGTTTATCCTCATGATCGCCAAACCAGTCCTGAACTAGCTGTGAGAACAGGGGCCCTGTCGTCTGGGAACACAGCATCACCATTGGGGGAAGCGTTATTCTCGTACCACAGGATGGATCTGATCCGCCAAAATGATCACCTAACTCATGGCAGTAATGCGGCCTTGCAGTGTAGCCATGAGGTCCATGGAATACCAAAATTAACAGCGAACCTTTGGGGCGCAAACTCGGCTAGAAATTGGAAACAGAGAGCAACAAGACTCATCCAACCAAATGACTTTCTTCGATTGCTCCACTGCAGAGACAACAGGAATTCCAAAACTACTCATCAGTGATGCAAATGCGGTCATTTGCATCACTGATGAGTAGTTTTGGAATTCCTGTTGTCTCTGCAGTGCCTTACTTATGAAGCTCTCTTCGAATTGTTTTAGTGCTGTCAGAACTCGTGAGTGTGATATTCAGACTTTCAGATCTGCAGTGACGTTTGCAGCTGTCGTACCATTTTTTGTCACAATACTGGTTGAATGGCTCTGAGCACTATGGGACTTGCAGCTGTCGTACCATTTTTTGTCACAATACTGGTTCAAATGGCTCTGAGCACTACGGGACTTGAATTCTGAGTCCCCTATAACTTAGAACTACTGAAGCCTAACTAACCTAGGGGCATCACACACATCCATGCTCGGGGCAGGATTCGAACCTGCGACCGTAGCGTTCGAGCGGCTCCAGACTGTAGCGCCTAGAACCGTTCGGCCACTCCGGCCGGCTGCCACAATACTGTCAGTGAGTTTGAATCACGGTCAACTCGCAGTTTCTGACTTAGGGGATGATTTTTTTTTCGCTTTTGCTGTGATGATGATGATGAAGTCCCATACTTTTTGACAGAGCGTAGGGGAACGAAGCGGGAGACCCGCACCGTCGTACTAGGCAAGGCCCTAGTGGGGGTGGTTTGCCATTGCCTTCCTCCGACCGTAATGGGGATGAACGAAGATGATGAAGACGACACAACAACACCCAGTCATCTCGAGGCAGGTGAAAATCACTGACCCCGCCGGGAATCGAACCCGGGACCCCGTGCTCGGGAAGCGAGAACGCTACCACAAGACCACGAGCTGCGGACGCTGTATGCCATGTAAATCTTCTATACTTCACCTCTTGCAATACCAAACATTTCGCCTACCTTGGTTAGGGGAGCACTCACCTTCCACCACGCATATTTTGCCAATTCAGTTTTCTAGTTCACTTAGCTACGAAATACTGTGTTCATACTTACACAGAAGACTATTCTGATCACGATTGACTCTTGGAACGTACTGAGGACATTACAAAGGTGCCGTGCACGGTCAAACACGAGAGCGCGACTTGCATCCTTGACTAGCATCTACAATTTTTAAGCACGCATTTCTGGCGATGTTACCATATTTTTGTCCAACCCCTGTAAAATTCTGCTTAAAAAATGAAGGAAGAGATTACGGACGACGTGCTTTGTTGCTCCACTGTTAGCTCGGCTGTCGGCGCAACACTCGGGCGACACACTCGAGCACATTTGCGGGAGCGATTCTCCACTGCGTGCCCCTTTCTTATGCACTTTAGCGCTTCCGCGAGGCAAAAAGAAAGGGAGCTTCCGGCCCCGAGGCGGAACTATTAGTCAGGCCAATAAAGGTCTTTACGGTCACGGGATGGGGGGAGGCGAGAAGCAGGAGAAACTGCCTGCAGAAGAGGCGGCCGCTCGCAGACAGGAGTGTGGCGGCGGCGGCCCGAAATCCCGCTTAAGCGGCGCCGATCATAAAGTGTTGGGAAGCTGATAAACAAGGAGCAGAGCCGCGCCGAGGCGAGGCGAGGCGGAGCGGAACGGGCTGAGGTGGCCGCCGGTGATGTATTGGGAGAAAGAGAGGAACCAGCCAGCCAGCCAGCAGCGGTACACGAAAATTGAATTTAAATTCATGAAAGGAGGGAGGCGGGCGGGCGCTGCGGGCCCCCGCTGAGCCGCCGCCTCGTTGCTGACGTCGTCGCAATTTTGGTGTCGCCGCGTGGCGGCGCAGAGCGCCGTCCGCCGTCGCGCTTCCAATTCTGCGGGCGCTGCACCGCCGAGCCCCCGGGGGGCGCCTCCTACCGCGTCATCATTACACCTGCCTCGTCATCACCATCTGCGTCGTCTGTACAGGGTGCAGCTAAGCTACCTCGCTCCCGAAATGTACTCTTAGATCACCAGCTGGCCGGACTAAATATCGGTCAGTTCTTTAAAAGGGCGCCCTATATCACGCTACCTTCCGTCGCTGACGTAATTCATGGCTCAAATGGTTCAAATCGCTCTGAGCACTATGGGACGTAACTTCTAAGGTCATCAGTCCCCTAGAACTTAGAACTACTTAAACCTAACTAACCTAAGGACATCACACACATCCATACCCGAGGCAGGATTCGAACCTGCGACCGTAGCGGTCACGCGGTTCCAGACTGTAGCGCCTAGAACCGCACGGCCACCCTGGCCGGCTCGTAATTCATTGCAGTGAAGTGGTGTGTATATGACAGTCCGCTGCGTGGAATCAATGCACTAAGATCAGTCCTCGTGGTGGCAGTGGAAGCTGCTTTTAACACACTGCCGGAAAAAAATAGATAATACATCCATTTAGAGGTGACCAATTCACTCAAGATTTGTTGTTGCGACAGTGCATGTGGAGTATATGAAACGATTACGTTTACAGACCAATAGCATAAGCGGTTCTGGACTTGTCAAAAATGGTTCAAATGGCTCTGAGCACTATGGGACTTAAGTGCTGCGGTCATCAGTCCCCTACAACTTAGAACTACTTAAACCTAACTAACCTAAGGACATCACAGACATCCATGCCTGAGGCAGGATTCGAACCTGCGACCGTTGCGGTCGCGCGGTTCTAGACTGTAGCTCCTAGAACCGCTCGGTCACTCCGGCCGACTTGGACTTGTCCAGACTTGGACAGGATTTGTGTTTGGTGTAAAGAATGGCAGCTAACTCTAAATATAGATAAATGTAAATTGATACAGATGAATACGAAAAAGGATCCTGTAATGTTTGAATACTCCATTAGCAGTCTAGCGCTTGACACAGTCACGTCGATTAAATATTTGGGTGGTTCTAGGTGCTTCAGTCCGGAACTGCGGGACTGCTACGGTCGTAGGTTCGAATCCTGCCTCGGGCATGGATGTGTGTGATGTCCTTACGTTAGTTAGGTTTAAGTAGTTCTAAGTTCTAGGGGACTGATGACCTTAGAAGTTAAGTCCCATAGTGCTCAGAGCCATTTGAACCAAATATTTGGGCGTAACATTGCAGAGCGATATGAAGTGGAACAAGCATGTAATGGCAGTTGTGGGGAAGGCGGATAGTCGTCTTCGGTTCATTGGTAGAATTTTGGCAAGATGTGGTCCATCTGTAAAGGAGACCGCTTATAAAACACTAATACGACCTATTCTTGAGTACTGCTCGAGCGTTTGGGGTCCCTATCAGGTCGGATTGAGGGAGGACATAGAAGCAATTCAGAGGCGGGCTACTAGATTTGTTACTGGTAGGTCTGATCATCAAGCGAATGTCACGGAAATGCTTCAGGAACTCGGGTGGGAGTCTCTAGAGGAAAGGAGGCGTTCTTTTCGTGAATCGCTACTGATGAAATTTAGAGTACCAGCATTTGAGGCTGACTGCAGTACAATTTTACTGCCGCCAGCTGACATTTCGCGGAAAGACCACAAAGATAAGATAAGAGAGACTAGGGCTCGTACAGAGTCATATAGGCAGTCATTTTTCCCTCGTTCTGTTTGGGAGTGGAACAGGGACAGAAGATGCTAGTTGTGGTACGAGGTACCCTCCGACACGTACCGTATGGTGGATTGCGGAGTATGTATGTAGATGTAGATGTAGACGTAGATTTAGATGAGTACCAGGTATCGACCCATGCTGAAACACCCATTTTAGTGCGTGCTATAGCCTCCACCGACAACAATGCAGGCGCTCACTTTGGCACCCAGTCAGTTACAGATGATAACAGATGACCAAGGAAGGTGCTGCAGGTCTTGCAGAGCAAATTGAGTTTTTCTGGCAAGGACGGCAAAAGAGCAGATGTGAGAACATTCTACACATACCAACTGCTGGTTAGCGTCCCGCCCTGGAAGACCAAAGGTGAAAGAGAGCTGCAAGTTATTGCATCGCAGACCATAAGGCCTGGGTTGAGGCCAGTGTGTGTTGGGCGAATGCACTCTACATCTACGTCTACATTTATACTCCGCAAGCCACCCAACGGTGTGTGGCGGAGGGCACTCTGCGTTCCACTGTCATTACCTCCCTTTTCTGTTCCAGTCGCGTACGGTTCGCGGGAAGAACGACTGCCGGAAAGCCTCCGTGAGCGCTCGAATCTGTCTAATTTTACGTTCGTGATCTCCTCGGGAGGTATAAGTAGGGGAAAGCAATATATTCGATACCTCATCCAGAAACGCACCCTCTCGAAACCTGGCGAGCAAGCTACACTGCGATGCAGAGCGCCTCTCTTGCAGAGTCTGCCACTTGAGTCTGTTAAACATCTGCGTAACGCTATCACGGTTACCAAATAACCCTGTGACGAAACGCGCCGCTGTCATCAAGTACAGAGGCATCCGATGAGGTGCCTGTACGTTGCGCTTCAATTGCTCTCTGTCGCACCATTCTCCCAGCGTGTGTAATAAGATTCGGTTTGTATCCAATTTAAGAAGAAAAATATTCACTGATTCGCAGACATATTTCGTTGAAGATTAGATTGCTGGGGCGATATGAAAGTTGCTGCCACCTACAACTGAATAAAGAATGTATTAGTATACATTCGCCAAAGTACGTATTGAAATTACAGTTGAGGGTGGTCTGTGAATGTGGGGCGCACTTCTGCTCTTTACCTAATATATCGCGTAGCTTGAAAAGTTGTAGGTCATCAAAGCATAAAAATTTTCCAATTCTCCCAGCGAGAGAAGCAGATGAATCTGGTAAAATATCCAGAATGTGTGTCTGCAGCATCAATATCTGTAATCCTCTGGGACCACTAATATGTCAAGTGTTCCCCACGACACATCATCCAGGAACTGAAGAATCAAAGGGCCAGTCCTACAAGATGTGATCTGTAACTGCCGTAAAAGATTTGAAAAGTGTGTGAAAGAAAATGGCTGCCATCTATGTGGCGTCGTTTGCAAGTGATGGGGATTTTAAATTGCAACATCTTAAATTCAAGTTGTGTTTCTTTTATATCGTTGTGAATAAATTTTTATGGCTGGTGGAGGTTTCAAAATCGCCTGTTTCACTGCTGGACCTCCCATATAGTTCCAACACATTGTTCATTGAGCCTGTGTCCACAACTGCGGCAAATTGTTTGAATGATTTGCTACCGCTTGCGGCCGTTACTTTATCTTTGTTCGTGCACTGTTAAACGATTTCGGTCTTGGACAATTTTCAAGTACCTGTGTAAAATTTCAGCAATGGTACGTTATGCCATAGTAGTCTCCGCACACTGTCACATCGCTTGTGAGTGCAAGTGTCGCCGTTTTCATAAACCAGTATCGATAACACGTTAATGCTAGGGCCTCCCGTCGGGTAGACCGCTCGCCTGGTGCAAGTCTTTCGAATTGACGCCACTTCGGCGACTTGCGTGTCGATGGGGATGAAATGATGATGAAAGACACACAACACTCAGTCATCACGAGGCAGAGGAAATCCCTGGCCCCGCCGGGAATCGACCCCGGGACCCCGTGGGCGGGAAGCGAGAACGCTACCGCAAGACCACGAGCTGCGGACACCCTTTTGTAGTCATAACGTGAAAGTCAAGTGCGATGGCACGAGGGAATATGTGCGTTTAACATGTGGAATCGTATTAACGGTATTGGTGTTACTGATTTTATGAGACGACGATATCTGTATTCGATGTGACAGTATACTCCTTTCACACAGGGCTACTTGGCAGAGACTACTGTGGCATAATGTACCAGCACTGAATTTTGTAGAGAGTCCTGAAATGGTCGAAGACCGCAATTGTGCAGTAGTATACGAATAAAGAAAAAATAAAAGCTGCCAGCGGTATAAAATCATGCAGACAATCTAAAATATTCATTTTCTTAGTGAATACTAGCTGCAGGATTAAATGTTGTGTGTTGAGATTCGTAAAGACGTCATGTTCATGTACACAAAGCTGCCTGGTCTCTTTATTTTAAATTCTCTTTGTGGTACATCGTAAGGCAAAATCCCACATTCACAGGCTAGCTCTGCACTTGGAAGAGGGTCTCGACGGATAGATTTTATTTTAAAATAAACAACTTCTTGCTGGTAAAGCATTTCGTCACTAGTTTTTGCCTGGTCAGCTGAATCTTGATGGCAAACAGTTACTCGTCACTGGACTGTGCGCCAAGGCGCTGATATGCTTTCCAAGCGTCGTAGCAAATGCTACAATGACACCGGAAAACATTCTATTGGCAGTCGACCTTGTGTCGCATACAGGTTTCACACATCCCTGTCTACCACCTCCATGGTCAGGAATGCAGCGTGACACTATACTCACCACTCATCCGGCACAGCCATGGACACTGGACAGCTTCACGTAAGAGTCACACCGCGAGAAAAAGTATGACAGTCCACTCACCCACAATCCCTTCAAGTACGCCATACGTCTTTATCATTAGGGCCAGAAGGTCACGTGTTGCGTATGCTCGCTTATACTATTCTAAGACATACTATATCATTTCGGCAAGGACAGAGAACGTAATTTAATTTACCAATTGTCTTACCTTTTTTAAATTAAAGATATAAAAATAGACGTCTGTGAAATTTCCAGCTTTTGGCAGTTCAGAGAAGCAAGAGGAAGTGCCGCTACTTCGAAAGCCTTTCCAGTCACGTCTTCCGTGTGTTTTATCTCCAGCCTGCGCGCCGAGAGTAATTGTGTTACAAGAATTTTACACGTTCCTTCTCGTGAACAGTGGAATGACATACACATATATTACCTCTCCATGTGAATTCGCCAGCATGTTTCGCGATTTCTGGTATAGCTCACAAATACTGTTTCAACTTACTTCTGGTAATACTATTTTAGTTTTGACAAAGGCACAAAAATTGTGAAGTAATTAGTGTCATTTTAAGTGATATTATTAAAATCTTTCAGGCCATTTAAATATCAGCATGCCAGTACTAAAAATGGAAACGTAATTATACCGTTTCCCTCTTGCGAGAAGCTGAAAATTATTTTCAATGGGCTTATAAATGCTTAAAATTTATGTCACATAATATAATTTGCCACCTATATTATAAATTATAATAAATATATACTAAATTTTAAAGAACTCAAGGTGATAATCAGATTGAGGGTACAGAGTAATTTAAAGTAATCCTCTTACTCATCAATTCCCGAAGTAGAAAGTATCTTACTGTGTTGTTAAGACTTTAACCATCTCCACCTAACTACATATTAGAGAAATTATATATATACGTGCTCGTGTGTGTGTGTGTGTGTGTGTGTGTGTGTGTGTGTGTCTGTGTAGGTGTGTGTGTGTGCGCGTGCGAGTGTAATATAGCTGTCACCCCTCGCCTACAGTTTTGTTTTTCAAAATAACCTTAATCCTCATCTGCACAATTGAAATATTTTATTGCGCTTAGCCGGCTTCAACAGATCAGTCTGTCATCTTCATGAGTCTACGAGATTTGACAAAATATAAGTCATCAGAACATGGCCATGCAAGCACGTAAAGTATATGAAGCGTATTACAAAAACTTATCAATATTTTCTTATAATAGGAATAAATAGACGTCAATATCTTCGTCAATGAAGCGTAATACCGCGACATTCCGTAAAAAGTGCATAATGTATGTGATCATTAAAAATTACATATTGATAACTTAGAGTGAATTAATCATACTTATGTACAGAGTCGAGGTAGTGCGTCAGCAGATATTTGAGAAACATATAGAAAAGTATATAAAAGTATAAGTGTGACGTACAAAAAAGGATATTACATATTAGATAAAAAGGCTCAATCGCCAGTCAAATGTATATATAAATTGTAGGTTAAAGGATCTTTAGAAGTCTGGTATATAATTTTTTTATTAAAAGCTATTGGACGATGATGTAGCGGCAGGTCTATGTGCTTACCACTATCTTTTGGACGAGGCTGACAGCTATCAACCTGTGGTTACAATCATCACCTCGCATACACTGTGTAAATTTTGTGACGAGTCTTGGCATTACGCTCCGTTGACGAAGAAAGTAATGGCGTTTTCGTATCCTTATTATAAGATATATTGACTAAATTTTTTGTAATATGCTTTTTATATTTTACATACATCAACATATATGGTCACTTTCTAGTGATTTATATTTTACCAAATTTTGTAGACTTCCGAAGATGAAACATTCCTCTGGCAACCGATTAAGTACACTAAAGCATTTCAGTTGTGCAGCTAACTTCTGAACTTTATTTTCCAAAAGCATTTACCACAGTTGCTGAAATAATAACAGCTGTGAATTAAATCAAAATTTTGCTATACTGTAAGCAGAATAACGCATAACGAACGAAGCGAGTAAGATATGATAAGCAGACTATCAACGACAAATAAAGCATTCCTCGCCAAAAGGACACTAGTACCAAACATAGGCTTTGTATAGAATTGTAGCAGAATGCGTTGTATGTTGCGGAAGAAGACTCATCAACACATACCAGTCAACTTGCTCCCGAAATGCATACTTCCAAGAATACAGAGAACTGCTAAGGTAGCAGTTAGATCGCGCTACCACGAAAGTGTACAAGCTAGAGTGAAAAATAATTCGGAACCCAGACTTAAGTGCTGTCCAGGAATTATGTCGTAATGCATGCATTGAGAATTGGCTTCATGATTTGGAATGGATTCTAGGATGTTAAGTTGATGCTGCTAGGTATAAGTTGTTTATCCCAACGGGCAAACAGATATTCGCGTCAGACTATTAACATCAAAGCACTCAGTTTAGTATCTTACCATATGCATAAATTTGGCAGGAAAAGTTTGGAGCACACTGTGTATGGGCATTCGAGTTACTAAGATAAACTTGTGACAAAATTATGCAAAAAGAAGGGGCACAATCGTGTCCTTAAAACTGACAGTGTGGTGTCACCGCCAGACACCACACTTGCTAGGTGGTAGTTTTAAATCGGCCGCGGTCCATTAGTACATGTCGGACCCGCGTGTCGCCACTGTGTGATCGCAGACCGAGCGCCACCACAAGGCAGGTCTCGAGATACGGACTAGCACTCGCCCCAGTTGTACGGACGACTTTGCTAGCGACTACATGGACGAAGCATTGCTCATTAGCCGAGCCAATAGTTAGAATAGCCTTCAGCTAAGTCCATGGCTACGACCTAGCAAGGCGCCATTAGTAACATTGCATGTATCTATGGAGTCTCACTTACATCGTCAATAGCGATGTACCAAGGATGGATTAAAGTAAGTATTCCAGAAGCTACGTACTTTCCTTTACAGCATTCATTACGTATCCTGTTACAGACCTATCTCTTGCCTGCGTAAACTAAACGCGTGCCTTTCGGCTACTTCCGTGGCGTGGCTGTCTTGCTACGCCACAACAGACAGAGTCTACCAATTCGAACTGCAGAATACCAAACGAAGGGATAAAGGTATCTGGGAAGATCAACCAAGATGGTGAGTGATAAATCAGAACTAGTGTACAAGTACAACCCATGGAATAAATGGCGGTATTGGTGATGACGATAATGGTGAAACTCGTGGAACTTCGGTGCAGATGAAAATTGTGAGGCGCACCGGTTCTCGAACCCGGAACGATTTCTTCCGCGGTGTATGCTCTGCCGACTCAGCTATCCACGTCTGAGTCAAAGATTCACCTCTACCAGCACCTTCCTCCTGCTTTCAACAGTTAGGGCTTTTCGTGAATCGTGCCTGGATAGCTAAGTCGGTAGAGCAAGGACCGCGCAAGAAAAGGATCCGGGAAAAGGCTTTAATGCGCGTGCATTCCGGCGCTGAGTGAGAGATCCATTCAGATGTTGACAGTGTTGTTGGTGCTGGTGACGATAATCATGACGATAAAGATAGATAACCAAGCGGGAAAAAACTTTCCATCGCTTGGTTTTGAAGCCGCGAGAGGCTTCCAATACCTAAAGAAAAACATTTTTTTCTTGGCCTATTTCGGTTGCAAAAATTCGGAATTTGTTATGGGACATCGTTGAATATTCCCGCTTAGCTCCTACAATTTCATGAAATTTCGATAGGTGGCGGCACTGCACGGGACCTTTAAAATTATGTCTGTAACGGAGGAACGTTCCAAGCAGAGGGCTGTCATTGAGTTTCCTTTGGAGGAAAGCCAGAACATCGCAGATACTCGTAGGCGCTTGGGGACTGTCTACGGAAACCTGTCAGCGAACAAAAGCACGGTGAGCCGTTGGGAGAAGCGCCTGTCATCACGGCAACAAGGTCGCGCAAACCTGTCCGTCTTCCCGCGTGCCGATCGGCCCACACAGCCGTGATTCTTGCAATGTTGTAGGAGTAACAGCCCACATCTCCCACCTTCCGACTTCCATCTGTTTGGCCCAATGACGGATGATGCACTATGCGGGAAACAGTACGTGGGTGATGGGGAGGTTCTTGATGCAGCAAGATGTTGGATCCGACGTCGACCAGTAGAGTGTTACCATGCGGGCATACAGATGGCGTGAGGCAATCGCACTGAACAAAGACTGTGGTGAAAACTAGGATGACGGGCTACAGACGCGAAATTTAACCGACAGGAAGAAGATGCTGTGATATGCAAATGATTAGCTTTTCAGAGCATTCACACAAGGACGGCGCCGGTGGCGACACCTACAACGTGCTGACATGAGGAAAGTTTCCAACCGATTTCGCATACACAAACAGCAGTTGACCGGCGTTGCCTGGTGAAACGTTGTTGTGATGCCTCGTGTAAGGAGGAGAAATGCGTACCATCACGTTTCCGACTTTGATAAAGGTCGTATTGTAGCCTATCACGATTGCAGTTTATCGAATCGCGACATTGCTGCTCGCGTTGGTCGAAAACCAATGACTGTTAACAGAATATGGAATCGATGGGTTCAGGAGGGTAATACGGAACGCAGTGCTGGATCCCAGCGGCCTTGTATCACTAGCAGTCGAGATGACAGGCATCTTATCCGCATGACTATAACGGATCGTGCTGCCACATCTCAGTTCCTGAGTTAACAGATGGGGACGTTTTCAAGACAACAGCCATCTGCACGAACAGATCGACGACGTTTGCAGCAGCATGAACTATCAGCTCGGAGACCATGGCTGCGGTTACCCTTGACGCTGCATTACAGACAGGAGCGCATGCGATGGTGTACTCAACAATGAACCTCGGTCCACGAATGGCAAAACGTAATTTTTTTCGGATGAACCCAGGTTCTGTTTACAGCATCATGATGGTCGCATCCGTGTTTGGCGACATCTCGGTGAACGCACATTGGAAGCGTGTATTCGTCATCGCCATACTGGCGTATCACCCGGCGTGATGGTATGGGGTGCCATTGGTTACACGTCTCGGTCACCTCTTGTTGGCATTGACGGGACTTTGAACAGTGGACGTTACACTTCAGATGTGTTACGACCCGTGGCTCTATCCTTCATTCGATCCCTGCGAAACGCTACATTTCAGCAGGATAATGCACGACCGCATGTTGCAGGTCCTGTACGGGGCCTTTCTGGATACAGAAAATGTTCGACTGCTGCTCTGGCCAGGATACTCTGCAGATCTCTCACCAATTGAAAACGTCTGGTCAATGGTGGCCGAGCAACTGGCTCGTCACAATACGCCAGTCACTACTCTTGATGAACTGTGTTATCGTGTTGAAGCTGCATGAGCAGCTATACCTGTACACGCCGTCCAAGCTCTGTTTGACTCAATGCCCAGGCGTATCAAGGCCGTTATTACGGCCATAGGTGGTTGTTCTGGGTACGGATTTCTGAGGATCTATGCACCCAAGTTGCGTGAAAATGTGATCACATGTCAGTTCTAGTATAATATATTTGTCCAATGAATACCCGTTAATCATGTGCATTTCTTCTTGGTGTAGCAATTTTAATGGCCAGTAGTGTATTAGGTTGTTAAAAAGAATAGTCAATTGCATAAAAGACGGACTGGGACAGTCATAAAAGAATTTGCAATTGTCCGGTTTCATAAAACTGTTTCACTAGCTTCTGGATGTGTTATAAGACGGGCAGGGTCCAGGAGTGTGATGTTAGGAGCTACGTGATTGCGCAGGCGGGGGCAACGCGCGGAAGCGACCTTGCACCAATTAGTTGCGGGAGGTTGGCCGCGCGCCGCGGAACTGGGCCAGGGTCGGGACGGCTGCTTGGCGCTCAGCTGGCAGCGTCGCGCCGCCCAGCTGGTAATGACGTCGTAAGACAATGGCTGACACACATCCCCACCCACGCCCCCCGCCCCCGCCACGCAGCGGCAAGTTTCCCTGCTGCCGCCGCCGCCGCCGCCGCCGCCCCAGGCGCTCCTCCTAACTTGCCAGGCGCTGCCAGGAATTTAATTATTACGCCATCACGTGACGTCACAGATGGCGACACGCGGCGCCACGCCGGCGTGTCGAGTAAAGCGGCGCATCCCTTTGTAGAGGACGGCACAGCCTCACAGCTTGCACGTTTCGAGATGCATACTAGATTTTACGCTGAAGTACTGCAATCCTCATTCAGAACAAAAAAGTAAATGGCATTAGACAGTATTGTGAATAACTACGTTTTCTGCACCGCGGAAAGTAAAATTTTCTATGAAATTTTACTACTCGATTAAATGGACACAGTTTGGTGTTCCGGTCACTGTAGTTACTAACTCATTTATTCTGGTTCGATTATTACTTGTGCCGAGCGGTTCTAAGCGCTTCAGTCCGGAACCGCGCGCCCGCTACGGTCGCAGGTTCGAATCCTGCTACAGGCATGGATGTGTGTGATGTCCTTTGGTTAGTTAGGTTTAAGTAGTTCTAGGTTCTAGGGGACTGATCACCTCAGATGTTACGTCCCATAGTGCTCAGAGCCATTTGAACCATTTTTTAATTATTACTTCATACAAGTATGACAGTTAGTAAATTTGGCTGTGCTCTGAGAACGTGGCGCTTCTTGTGTTCATAAAGGACATTAAAACAAGTACGGTGCATGAATCGACATACGTCAATTAACTTTTTATATGTACCATAAACATATTTTTAATGTACAGTGAACGCCATAATACTTCAGAAATAGTTACTGGCGTCAAAACAAAGTTTTTGGCAAGTGGTGCTATGCAATAGGCGAATACTCTCCCATGGTTTTATAGTTCGAAGCTTCGTTGTATCCCGAGGTTCTGAAGTACGTATGAAAATTTCTTTAATTTGAATTAAATGCTTTAGTGGTACTGAAAAGCTCTTGTGAACATATGAGCAGTTATATTGCGGTTTTTAGTGTGTGTGCTGAAAATTGTGGAAAATTTCGAAAAATGTGGTAAATGTAAGATCCCGGACTGCTACGACATTGCAATTTTGTTTCAATTGATTTGTGAACAGGATACAGCGGAAACTTCGTTGCAAAGGAAGCTTTCCTCTTCTCATTGCCGGCCGGAGTGGCCGAGCGGTTCTAGGCGCTACAGTCTGGAACCGCGCGACCGCTACGGTCGCAGGTTCGAATCCTGCCTCGGGCATGGATGTGTGTGATGTCCTTAGGTTAGTTAGGTTTAAGTACTTCTAAGTTGTAGGGGACTGCTGGCCTCAGAAGTTAAGTCCGATAATGCTCAGAGCCATTTGAACCATTTTGAACCTCTTCTCAATTATCGTTTCTTCTGATTTTGGTTAGCGAAAAGTTTCACCACAAATATAAACTAAACGATACATCACCGTAATTCTTATGTGTGTGTGTGTTCTCTCTGATGTTGGAACTATTGCACCGGGTAAAGTGACCTAGAGCTTAAGATGCTGTATAGGCACACGTCGGTTCAAATCCGGAAATAATTTTCAGGGGTTTCCTACATCGCTTGAGATGAATGACCGGATGGTTCTTCTGTCCGATCCTGGTTCACCCGTTGCTTGTATTCTGTCTCTAGATTCCCCATTGCGAGCAGAAAGTTATTCCTGATAATTATATCACTTTTTAGCTATGATAGATTTCTGTCTGTTTGCTCCGGAGGACACAAGCAATAATCAACTTTACTCTCTAACCTACTACTTCTCTTTTGGTCTTTTTTGAGTGTCTACGAGACAACATTCTAAATAGGAATATTGTTTCAGGTTTACTCATTCTTTTCTCCTAAATAAAGTATCTCTTTTAAAAACTAACAGCTCAGTTCATGGAATCAGTATTAGAAATAAGAATAATCGTCTTAAAGATCTAGCAGCACTTTGTTTCAGGAACACACACGTTCAATAATTTGTCAAGCAGTCATAAAGAGTTTAGCTACTAATATATTTCAGTCTAATAGGAACCTAAACGATTTGTTGATGGCCATCTCCTTCTACCCCATTAACAAATTTCTTAGCAAAACCAGTTGATGTGTATATTATTGGTGATGTAAAACAACGTAAGCATTATGTAAAATCTTCCCTGCACATCTTCAGTGCAGTAATGTGGTCAGTGTAAATAAGTGTTGTAATCTGATTTTCAGTTTGATGCAGGGCTACATTTGGCTACGAATAGCCACATACACCTTAGTGTACTGTACAAGGTGAGTCAGCTACACCTACCACTGGCTTTTATGCCGCCTGCAACGCCTTCAGACACCATGCATAAGGTTTTCATGTGATCGTGCTCGCTACATGCAAACTATTATTGCTGCAGAAAAAATAGACAGGACATTTTTGTAGGGTATTTAGAGTAGTTAAATTTTGTACCGATATACGTTTTCACTGGAGGCCACAGTTTCCGAGTTATTCAAGAGAAACGCTTTTCAATGTCGCTTCCAAATGTTTGTCTTGAATAATTCGAAAACTACGGCCTGAAGCGAAAACGCACCCCAGTACAAAACTTTTCTATAGAGCTAATAGTATGTGCTTAACGAACGAGAGAATATGAAAATCTTGTGTGTTATATTTGAGGGCACTGCGGTTTGCATAAAACTCAGCGGTAGGGGCAACTGTATCACCTTGTATATATACAAGTTTTATGACAGTTATGTTATTAGCTCTTAAATGAAAATATTTTTCAGATTTTTTTACTTATACCACTTCCATGAGAACCATTTTGACTTAGGAAGGAACGTAAGTATATCTCCTGTAAATATGTGCTACGTGTTCTCGTTTTTGTTATGTTCTACATCGTTTAAGATCTCCTACACATGGATCTAAGGGACAAAATTGCATCTAATCTAATCTTAGATGTTCAACTAGAATGGAAAAAATTATGTGCTTAGTATTAAACGTACATGCAGTACAGTTCATTTCTTGTATTAAAATCTAGTCATTGGAGTTGAAAATATAGTTCTGTTATTTGTTACGGGTCTGTGAATGAATACTTGTACTACTTTTTGCATAGAAATCATTTGGCATGTGTGTTAAAAGTAATTAATTTTTTGCTGTTCCAGGTAAGTCCAACACTCTGAACGTCTAAGAATGCTTCTCCTCCAACGGGGCCTGTGTTTCTTACCAAATTGTGGTTGCGGTATTGTTGGACTTAAACGTAACTACCACGCGCATGCATAAAAGGGTATGGAAATTTTATTTTCACTTAGTATGTTGACTTTTTAACATTGTCAAGTGACGTGCGTTAGTGAAATGCACGTGTAACTCATGCCAACTGTGTACGAAATTCTTAACCTAGTGCATTAATACTGTATTACTATTAAATAGCAGCTTTTGATGGTACAAAAATGTCTTTCGTAAAAGATGAAGAAAATTGTGGAGCACAATTTAAAGACTTGTGTATGCTCGTTATAGCCGTAGATTTAAAATTATTTCTACTTTCTAGAAGCTCACCTAAGTTATCACTTATCGGAAAGAAACTCTCATTTTTGATAGTTACTAGTGGAATTCTGTATCAACATGATTAGGTCTCGTACGCGGATGCAATTTCACGCTAATTTCTGGATTCAGAGAGTCAGCACTGCGGCAGAAAAAAAAATTGGACTTCGTATTCACGTTCGCAGATCCACTGGTTGAACAGAGAGAAGTTGCTCAGTGGTGGAGTCCATAATATTGAACACTTATTCGGGAGGATTTTCAAGTTCTGGCCGTTGATAAAGCTTTTTCGCCCAAAATAATTAAAAGCGAATACTCGTGTGGCTACTTCAAGAAGATGTGTACCTTCACAGACTTTGCAGTTATGAGGAACTACTCTGACGACATACGGCTAGACCCTGATCCTGAGTTTCTTTTCAGTGGGTTATCGATACTGAAACAATCGATAATCGACTGTTAGTATTGATGTGAGCATGTGATATTTTCGCTTGAAGGTCCGTGGATGTCCAGCAGAGCATGCGGACCGGGCCAAGTCCCCACAGGTAGCAGAGCCGCAGGGCTGGAGCTGGCCACGGCGCATGCGCGCCGCTCGTCGTGGTCGATGTGTGACAGAGGCAGCCGCAGGTGCCGTCGCGGTTCGCCGCCTCCCAAGTCACTGCGCGCTCCGCCGTACTCGACACCCACGCACGGTCTGCGGACACCACGCCACTCCCTTGCGCCGCGACACCGACAACAATTCCGTTCTCACTTTATTTATAACTAACCTGGCATTGCTCGGGTATTCATTTTGACATTTTTCTATTAGAAACAAAAACAAAAAATTAACTGTGTCTATACCGTAATATCTACATCTACATGGTTACACTGCAATTGACACTTAAGTGTCACATTACAAAAGGCGGGACTCAAATCCGCAGTCAGTGTCACATGCTGATAGAGAGCGCGACGAATTGTTTTTCATCTATTACATCTACATCCTACATCTACATGGCTGTCCGCCCCCGGTAGCTGAGTGGTCAGCGCGACTGTCAATCGAAAGGGCCCGGGTTCGATTCCCGGCTGGGTCGGAGATTTTCTCCGCTCAGGGACTGGGTGTTGTGTTGTCCTAATCATCATCATTTCATCCCCATCGACGCGCAAGTCGCCGAAGTGGCGTCAAATCGAAAGACTTGCACCAGGCGAACGGTCTACCCGACGGGAGTCCCTCGTCACACGACACTTCATCTACATGGCTACTCTGCAATTCACACTTAAGTGCCTGGCAAAGGGTTCATCGAACCATTTTCATTCTACTTCTCTACCGTTTAACCCTCGAATAGTGCGTGGGAAAAAGGAACACCAAAATTTTTCCGTTCGAGCTCTGATTTCCCTAATTTTATTATGATGATCATTTCTCCCTACGTAGGTGGGTGTCAACAAAATATTTACGCATTCGGAAGAGAAAGTTGGTGATTGAAATTTCGTAAATAGATCTCGGCGCAAAGAAAACCGCCTTTGTTTCAATGACTGCCACGCCAACTCGCGTATCATATCAGTGACACTCTCACGTCCATTGCGCGATAACACGAAACGAGCTGCCTTTCTTTGCACTTTTTCGATGTCCTCCGTCAATCCTACCTTGTAAGGATCCCACACCGCGCAGCAATATTCTAGCAGAGGACGGAAAAGTGTAATGTAGGCTCTCTCTTTAGTGGGTTTGTATCGTCTTCTACGTGTTCTGCCAACAAAGCGCAGTCTTTGTTTCGCCTTCCCCACAATATTATCTATGTGGTCTTTCCAATTTAAGTTGCTCGCAATTGTAATTCCTAGGTATTTAATCGACAGCTGTTAGATTTTTGCGAGTTATCGTATACCCAAAATTTATCGGATTTCTTTTAGTACCCATGTGGATGACCTCGCACTTTTCCTTGTTTAGGGCCAATTGCCACTTTTCGCACCGAACAGAAATTCTCTCTAGATCATTTAGTAATTGGAACTGATCGTCTGATGATTTTACTAGACGCTAAATTACAGCGTCATCTACAAACAGTCTAATGGGGCTGCTCTGATTATCACCTAGATCATTTATATAAATCAGGAACAGCAGAGGGCCTATGACACTACCTTGCCAGATATCACTTCTGTTCTACTCGATGATTTACCGTCTATCACTACGAAGTGTGACCTCTCTGAGAGGAAATCACGAATTCAGTCGCACAACTGAGACGATGCTCCATATGCACGCTATTTGAGTAATAGTCGCTTGTGACGAACGGTATCAAAAGCACTCATTACTTCATGGGAATAAAGAGCTAGCTGTGTTGCACAAGAGCGATATCGAAAAACTTCATTTCCATGTATCCGAGAGAACACCACTGAAATTATGAAACAATCGTACAAAGATACCGGACAGTATCTGTGTCCTGAGCACAGCTACTTCGCGTGTCTACAACGCGTTTTTGTAGACGTTTCTATAGCAACGCCTCTTCAAGCTCTATAGATGGCTATTGTTTGCGCCTACAGCCGTTTGCGCTTCGCAGTTGGAAGCTGTCAAAAGCGCTGCCAGGTGTCAGGAATTTCCTCAAGCTGACTCGACTGTAGGAATCTCTTAGTAGTAAAAACATGAACTTTGTACTACATGCATGATACGGTCTTTTTCGCTCATCTCGGTGTTTGTGGCGTCATATCTCTTGAACTGTGTTCGTACAATAATATATTTGTGTAGGTGCATTCGCCGGCTTATGTGGATACTGTCTGCAAAACATACTGTGAACAGAGTTAATTGCACAGAAGTAATAAAATAATTTAAATGTCATCAATGACGCTGTATTTCTGTATGCTTGTAACTATTCATATTCTTGGAACTGAAGCATTGCATATCTTTTCACTAACTCACAGCCAAAATATCACCTCAAAATTTAACCTAGACAGCGGGCTCCACTAGCGATCAGTATATGTATGATTTTCCATTCAAATTCGTTGGCTTCACCAACTCACAACCAAACTGTCAGATCCCAACGTAACCTCAATCTCGGAGTACGCTACAGGTCAGTCTGTCACCACAACTTTTCCTGAGTTAAGTCTTCTGACAACTTCGATGAGGCCCGCCTCGAATTTCTCTCCCGTGCCAAACATTTCACCTCAGAGTAGCACCTGCAACCTACATCCTCAGCTATTTGTTGGGTGTATTCCAGTCTCTCTGCTCCTCTACAATTTTTACCCTCTAGAGCTCCCTCTCCGGTACCATGGAGGTTATTCAAAATGGGACTTAACATCTGAGGTCATCAGTCTCCTAGAACTTAGAACTACTTAAACCTAACTAACCTAAGGACATCACACACATCCATTCCCGAGGATGGATTCGAACCTGCGACCGTAGCTGTCGCGCGGTTTCAGTCTGAAGCGCCTAGAACCGCTCGGCCATACCGGCCGGCCATGGAGGTTATTCCTAGATGTCTTAAGATATCCTGTAATCCTGTCCCTTCTTCTTGTCAGTGTTTTCCATATATTGCTTTCCTCTTCGATTCATCAAAGAATCACCTAGTTCAGTACCTTATCAGCCCATCTAATTTTTCACATTATTCTGTAGCACCACATCTCAAACGCGTCGATTCTCTTCTATTCAGATTTCCCCACAGTTCATGTTCACTGCCATACAATGCTGTGCCCAAAACGTGTGTTCTCAGAAATTTCTTCCTCAAATTAAGGCGTTTGTTTGATACTTGTAGGCTTCTCTTGGCCGGGAAATCCCTTTTCTCGAGTGCTAGTACGCTTTTTATGCCCTCTTCCCTCCGTCCATCATGAATTATTTTGCTGCCCAGGTCACAGAATTCCTTAACTTCGTCTATTTTGCGATCCCCAATTCTGATGTTAAATTTCTCGCTGTTCTCATTTCCGCTACTTTTCATTTCATTCATCTTTCTTCGATTTATTCTCAGTTCATATTCCGTGCTCATTAGACTGTTCATTTCATTCAACAAATCCTGTAATTCTTCTTAATTTTCAGTTAGGACAGCTGTCGTCATCAGCGAATGTTATCATTGATGCTGTTTTAACCTTGAATTCTAATCCCACTCTTGAACCTTTCTTTTATTTCCGTCATTGCTTCGTGGATGTGTTGACTGAACAGTAGGGACGAAACACTATATCCGTGTCTTAGATCCTGTTTTCTTGGTCTTCCAGTCTTCCATCACAACCTACATTCCAAAAGCTAATACAGACCAAAAGAAATATTGTCTTTCTGTTTTTCCACATATGACGTCACACATCGTATCTTTGCGTTTCGGAATCGAGCCGACATCCGGTATCGCAAAGTTCAGATGACCTGGACAGTAGCTCATAGATGTAGAACTGGTGTTTCCGGACGCCAAGGGCCACGAGCGAGGCAGGAGGCTCCGGTTTCCGCCTGCCTTCACGCCAACCCGAAAATGAGAAGCGCTGGGCCCGGCGCCGCAGTGTCGGCTGTGGCGCTTGCTTATGAAAATTCCTGCCGGCACCCAGACGCCCAGTCGCGTCTGCCTTATGGCTGCGACGCGCCCGCCGTCATCCCTGTTGCCGTCGGGAGGCGTCGCCGCTGCCGGCTGTGCACAATTGGAAACGTTTATCATATCCTTCCCAAAGCTGCAGGACGCAAACGGGGGACATCGCCAAAGTGGTTGGCGCATCTCCTACAGTACTGTGCTTTGATTACTTTGCCAAGCCACGGCGGCTGAATAGCATTCTGTTTCTTAGATAAACTTCTGATGAAAGTTACGGCGTAACTATTGGCTCTAAAGAGGCATGTACACCTTCAGTCCAAGTCGAAGTCTGCACAGATATCTAGACTGAAGGTTTGTGGGCTACATTCAGTTTTCTCATCTGTTCCGTTGTAAGTTCATGCATGCCTGATGTCCGAACAGTAGTTTCGTGACCATAAAGTGACAAAGCAGTTTGTACTGTGGCTACAGCTGTGTCTTTTTCTAAATTATTTCCGAAAAGTATATCGAAGATTGTCTCTCTTCTTCATTTTGGTATCAGGAATCGGTTTTAGATGTTCCAGTTTTTTCTGTAAAAACATCATACGCGGCTGGATTTTTACATGACTGAAATATGAATCACCAGTGGTAGTCATGATGGCAACAAGTTGAGGTTCAGATGACTAGGGCCAAGACTGTGCAAACTCTGCGGTTGCTGGAGGGAACAGTGCAGACGTACGGCCTGCTTGAACTGCGCAGTAGCCTCCGCTGATCTTGCAGTTTATCTCTCAGACACGCCGAGTCACATGATAAGGTGTTGAGGCTCTTTAATGTGAATGACGTACAAGATGTCTAGAAACAAAGAAAAGTGACGACGACTCTTACATCTGGAGCCACTGTGTGCTGTAGGTAAACAGCGGCACATAAAAAGGTTTCATTGATTGGTATTAAGGACACGACGTCTTGAGCTTTCGCACTTGAATGACGAGTATTTTCTTAAACTTCATCCTCCAACAATTGTCTGTAACGACTGTCAAATCACTATTGTAATCTTTCTACTGATTTTTTATTTCTAAGCATCACAATTGTGGTTAATCTGTCAGCACTAAGGTGCCCAAGGTTTCTTTTTCCCAAGGTTGTTTCTTTTCTTTTTTTTTGCGAACCATTCCCATAATCTTTCTATCGTCTTTTTAGTTCTAAGCGTTACACCGTCAGCAAATATATCGGTATTATTTTGTCCACGTTTTTTTCTTTTATGTTCGCACACCACAGCAATGACCTGTTCCTTAATCTTTTCGTGATTGTTGCGTGACAAGAACGACTGTCGATAAACTTCTTATGAGCTCTAATATCTCTGATTATCTCGTGGCGTTCATTTCACGAGACATGTTTGGACATAAGTAATATGTTGCCCGACTCTTCTTCAGATCTACGGTATCAGAATAAAAAAAAAAAAAAAAAAAAAAAAAAAAACTTACGCTATCAGAATGTCAACAGCAAATCTCTCCGTGATTTACAACGCCTGTCTTGTGGCGATTGCACTGGATTATATTGCGCTTTTCTTCATTCTTACTGATCAACTCCGCGACTTAATGTGTTATTGTATTGTGTACATAGGTCACTTAACAGTATATATACATGTAGATCAATGCCATGTCCGAGGCAGAGTTCGGGATGCGACCTTCGCTTTACGCTGCAACGGAGGTGGGGAAGACGATGAACACCATGACACCGACTGTCGCTTGGTCTTTCCAGCTCTCTTCTCCTGTAATGGCGCGGATATCCAACAACGCGTGACCACAGTGCTTCGAGCGATTCCACGAGAAGTGGTTGCTGCCTGTTTCCAACAGCTTTGTAGCTGATGTCAGAAGTGTGTTGTAACTCGTGGTGATAACTTTGAAGGTCAGTAAAGGTATTTTTTTGGTAACTCTTGTTTCCCTTAATTTCTGAGACCATTCGCCGAACTTCTCAAACACGCCTTGCGACAGCGGTCCGTGGACTGACAGTTATCAATACTACAGTCAACTCAACAGCAGTGAGCACAGTTCTTCAGTCTGTGGCTACACGAGTGAGTAAATTAGTTTCAGTCGTTTGAGAAAGTCTTTGTTATTTCTTTTTTCGTAGTGTTGGCTCATTCCCTTTCTGTCTTACCTTATTCAGTTTCCCGTAATTTGCCGCTTCTGCCTTTATACTCACGGAGCATATCCGGTTTGTCGTCGGCAGCAGGTACGGTCATCCTGTGAAAATGCGCCCTTACCTGACTGGAATATTTTCTGCAGCCGCTCAGTCCGCAAACCTGTCCATGTGAGCATGCTCTCAGGCAACTGGATAGTATCCTGTGTTAAACATAGCTTATAATTTTCTAGTAGCCTTACCATTTTCGAGACTATTAAATTTCATGATCACTTTGCTGAGAAATATGGAAATTGATACACGTAAATATATAAAAGCGTTTAAATTCCTTTTTTAGGGGGTGACGTGTCGCCCGCCCCCCCCCCCCCCCCCCTCCCTCTATGCCCCACTCACTCCTAGAATATCATCCTGGGTCCTGTCACTTTCATCTACATACATACTCCGGAAACCACCGTACGGTGCGTGGCGGAGGGTAACCTATGCCACTAATATTCGTTTTCTTTCCTTTCCCACTCTCAGACAGAGCGAGGGAAAAACGACTGTGCATGCCTCCGTATGAGGCAAGCCATAACTTCTTGTACCGTATCTTCGTGGTGCATCCGCGAAATGTTTGTTGGCAGCAGTAGAATCTTTGTTCAGTCAGCTTCAAATGCCATTTCTCTAAATTTTTCTCTATAGTGTTGCTAAAAAAAGAAGGAAAAAACTTTGCCTTTTCTCCAGGAATTCCCATTTGAGTGTTGTTCGAACCTACTGATAACAAATCTAGCAGCCCGCCTCTGAATTGCTTCGATGTCTTCCTTTAATCTAAAATAGAGCAATACTCAAGAATAGGTCGCATTGGCGTCCTAAATGCTGTCTGCCTTGCAGGTGAACCTCTAAAACTAAACTAAACTCCGTCCGAACAGGCCTTGGAAGCCCCAACGGTACCGACCGGCTGCCGTGTCCTCCTCAACCCTCAGGCGCCACTGGATGCGGATACGTAGGGATATGTGACCAGCAAACCGCTCTCCCGGCCATATGTCAGTTTACGAGACCGGGGCCGCTACTTCGCAATCAAACATCTCCTCAGTTTGCCTCACAAGGGCTGAGTGCACCCCACTTGCCAACAGCGCTCGGCAGACCGGATGGTCACCCATCCAGCCCGACAGCGCTTAACTTCGGTGATCTGACGGGAACCGGTGTTACCACTGCGGCAAGGCCGTTGGCACAGATGAACCACACTTTCATAAAATTCTCCCAATAAACCGAAGTCGACCATTCGTTCTCCCTACCAAAATCCTCAAATTATCGTTCCGTTTCATATCGCCTTGCAACGTTACGCCCAGATATTTAAACGACGTGACTGTGTCAAGCAGGACATTAATAACTCTGTGTCCGAAGACTACGGGTTTCTTTCTTCCATTCATCCGCACAAACTTACGTTCTTCGACATTTAGAGCCAGCTGACATTCATCACACTAATTAGAAATTTTGTGTAAAACATCTTGTATCATGCTATAGTCACTCATCTTCAACACCTTCCCGTGCACACAGCATCATCAGCAAGCAACCGCAGTTTGCTACCCACCCTGTCCCCCAGATCTTTTATGTATATAGAGAGCAACAGTGGTGCTATCACACTTCCCTGGGGACTCCCTTTTTTTCTGATGAACAATCGTTGTCGAGGACAATGTACTGGGTTCTATTAGTTAAGAAGTCTCTGAGCCACTCACATGTCAGAGAAACTATTCCGTACCGTTGTATGCCGGTTAGCGGTCTACAGTGGAGTACCGTGTCAAATGCTTTTCGGAAATCTAGATATCCCCTTCGCAGCATATCATGTGAAAAAATGGCAAGCTGAGTTATATACCAGAGATGTTTTCTAAAACCGTGCTGATTCGTGGAGAAGAGCTTTCCGGTCTCTAGGAAATTTACTATATTCGAACTCAGAGCATGTTCTAGAGCTATGCAGCAAACCGAGTTTAAGGATATACTTTGAACGTCCCCTACTTACTTTACTTTTTCGTGTCCGGAGATTTGTTTTAAAGCCTTTCAGTGCAATGTCGGGCCAAGTCCAATGTTTCTCTCTTCTCAAGCCATAGTTCGACAAGGGTACACTGTAGAAGGTGTTCCATATCCTGAACTTCACCACAGTCGCATTTGTTGTCTCCTTCGTCCTTGAAGCCCCATTTGACTAGGTTTGCTTTAACTGGTGCTACGCCTGTTCTGATACAGTTCAGTGTTCTCCATATCTTCCAGCTTGATGTACTGCCGCTGAGTATTTCTCGTGAGGCAGGGTAGTCTTTCGGAGGCTCGTTCAATTCACTAGTGAGAAATCTGTTGCGGGATTTAAGTCTGCTACGTCCACATGAAGAACCACGCAGAGCGCGGCGCTCGTCGAAAATCTGTTTAAATTTTTCTGTATGTTCGTGCGCAATTCCCCTAAACAGGTAACGCAGAACCTGATGTTTTTCTTGCTGATACGAACCATTCACTATTCTGTGGACCGCCCTCGACACCATTCTTTTCGTTAAAACACGAAGAAAGGAGGACAGAATTTTGCAGTGCCACGTGCCGCTCGACTCTGCAACCTGCGGCCACGAATTCTGCGCCCTGCACGTGCTCGTAGCTCGTACCTCGCATTCGGCGCCAGCGCGGAAATTGGGCGCGGCTCCGGCTGCAGAAATCGCGTAACGCGGTTGCCGCCGCCGCTGGCGTTGCCGTCTGCGGAACATTCCTTTATTGTTTTAAGGGCGGGACTTCGTTAGGCGGCACGTGAGCCGCTGCCGAGATTCGTCGTCTCCTCTCCGCCGGGCGCCGCTTCTCTGTTTGCTCAGTTCTCCAGCGGCGCATGGCGCGTGGCGCATGCGCGCCGAATTCTGCGAAAGCGCTGCCGCCGCCCGCTGTTTACTTACCGCCAAAGTAAACTCGGCGCGCATTTATCGCAGAGTACAGAATACATGCCGCCGTTTCCGCGCAGGCCACGGCACAGGTTACAGGCTTACTCGCGGCGCTCATCCGTTGAACGCAACGGCTCCATTCAGTGCCTAACTAGACGTTTTACATGCCATCCCCGATAAGCCAGTACATGTGGAGTTGACATCTACATCTACATGATTACTCTGCAATTCACATTTAAGTGCTTGGCAGAGGGTTCAGCGAACCACAATCATGCTATCTCTCTACCATTCCACTCCCGAACAGCGCGCAGGAAAAACTAACACCTAAACCTTTCTGTTCGAGCTCTGATTTCTCTTATTTTATTTTGATGATCATTCCTACCTATGTAGGTTGGACTCAACAAAATATTTTCGCATTCGGAAGAGAAAGTTGGTGACTGAAATTTCGTAAATAGATCCCGCCGCGACGAAAAACGTCTTTGCTTTAATGACTTCCATCCCAACTCGCGTATCATATCTGCCACACTCTCTCCCCTATTACGTGATATTACAAAACGAGCTGCCCTTTTTTGCACCCTTTCGATGTCCTCCGTCAATCCCACCTGGTAAGGATGCCACACCGTGCAGCAATATTCTAACAGAAGGCGAACGAGTGTAGTGTAAGCTGTCTCTTTAGTGGACTTGTTGCATCTTCCAAGTGTCCTGCCAATGAAACGCAATCTTTGGCTCGCCTTCCCCACAATATTATCTATATGGTCTTTCCAACTGAAGTTGTTCGTAATTTTAACACCCAGGTACTTAGTTGAATTGACAGCCTTGAGAATTGTACTATTTATCGAGTAATCGAATTCCAACGGATTTCTTTTGGAACTCATGTGGATCACTTCGCACTTTTCCTTATTTAGCGTCAACTGCCACCTGCCATACCATACAGCAATCTTTTCTAAATCGCTTTGCAACTGATACTGGTCTTCGGATGACCTTACTAGACGATAAACTACAGCATAATCTGCGAACAACCTACGAGAACTGCTCAGATTGTCACCCAGGTCATTTATATAGATCAGGAACAGAAGAGGTCCCAGGACGCTTCCCCGGGGAACACCCGATATCACTTCAGTTTTACTCGATGATTTGCCGTCTATTACTACGAACTGCGACCTTCCTGACAGTAAATCAGTAATCCAGTCGCACGACTGAGACGATACCCCATAGGCCCGCAGCTTGATTAGAAGTCGCTTGTGAGGAACGGTGTCAAAAGCTTTCCGGAAATCTAGAAATACGGAATCAACTTGAGATCCCCTGTCGATAGCGGCCATTACTTCGTGCGAATAAAGAGCTAGCTGCATTGCACAAGAACGATGTTTTCTGAAACCATGCTGATTACGTATCAATAGATCGTTCCCTTCGAGGTGATTCATAATGTTCGAATACAGTATATGCTCCAAAACCCTACTGCAAACCGACGTCAATGATATAGGTCTGTAGTTCGGTGGATTACTCCTACTACCCTTCTTAAACACTGGTGCGACCTGCGCAATTTTCCAATCTGTAGGTACAGATCTATCGGTGAGCGCCAGTGCCGGTGCGAGACAGCTTTCGGGTCCACCTTTTTAATAAACAGGTAAACCTTTGTGGAATACCAGTCACACATAATCTCCTGGAACACTGACGCAATGGAAACCGAAGATATACGAGGTGCGAATAATAAAGTAATGAGACAGATTTTCTTTGCAAGATGGGACAAGCTTGCAGTCTTGCGTAGGCACAATATCTTTCACCTTGGTCTATAAGGTGCTTCTAGTCCAAGCGGCACATCGATGCAACTGGACAGTCGTGAGTTGCGCTGTAATAAGTTAACACGTGTTTGTGTCTCTCGTCACGGAAATGGAACCGCACAATATACTAACTCCTTGCTGACACTAATGTAATTGTTGATGTGCTAATTTACATCATTCTTCCTGGTTACGTCTCGAGGTTCCAGCTTAGTTTCAAGTCTTATCGTCTCCTTTACAGCGTCTTCTGTTGACCTATGACTATATTATGCGGTTCCATTTCCGTTCGAATTCGTCAGTGTCCCGTCTGCGATTGAAAATGGAGAAAACTGAATTTCATGCTGTTATCATTCATTTTAGTTTGAAGGGTTGAACTGTCGCACAAGTCAGAACAGAAATGCACCATCATTGAAGACCATATACTTCTGGATTAATGAATTTAAACTGGCGCGGATGAGCACCGAAGACGAAGTGCGCTTCGGCTGTCCAGTTGAGGTCACCACAGGGGAAACCATTGAGAAAATCTATGATATGGTAATGCAAGACTGCCGAAAAAAAATTCGTGATATTTTTGAGACTGTAGGGGTCTCAACTGAGCCAGTGCGTAATAGCCTGCATGGAGAATTGGCTATGAAAAAGCTGTGTGTGAGGTGGGTACCGCGATTGCTCAAAGTCGGGGAAAAGCTCATCTTGTACAACATTTCAAGACAATGTCTCGCGATGTTTAATCGCAATTCGCAAGACTTTTTGCAGCAAATTGTGACTGTTGATGAAACCTACATCCATCATTACACACCAGAATCACAAAATGGCTCTAAGCACTATGGGACTTAACATCTGAGGTCATCAGCCCCCTAGACTTAAACCTAACTAACCTAAGGACATCACACACATCCATGCCCGAGGCAGGATTAGAACATGCGACCGTAGCAGCAGCGCAGTTCCGGGCTGAAGCGCCTAGAACCGCTCGGCCACAGCGGCCGGCACACCAGAATCAAAACGACAGTCGAAACGACGGGCAAAGACTGGTCTAAAGTGCACCGAAGGGGGCAAAGGCCATTTTGACAGCTGGTAAGGTGATGGCCAGTATTTTTTCGGGGATTCTCATGGAGTGTTCCTCATAGATTACTTGAAAACGGCAGAACCATTACTGGACCCATTTGTGCTTCATTGTTGGATCATTGTAAACCTGCATTGGCTCAAAAAAGACGAAGAAGGTTGGTACGCAAAATGTGCTCTTTGATCAGCATAATGCACTTTCACTCACATAAAGGATATCAATGGCGGAAGTGCACGAATTGGGCTTTGAATTGGTTCCTCATCCACCCTGTTCATCAGACATACCGAAGAGTGACTCCATCCTGTTCCCTAACTTGAAACTTTGTCTTGCTGCGAAGAAATTTTCATGAAATGAGGAAGTGATAGTTGCAGTCAACGAGTGTTTTACTGAGTATGACAGAACCTCTTTTTCCGATAGAGTAAAAACCGGCGGATCGCTGGACCAATGTATATCTTTCGAAGGACACTATGTTGAGAATTAAGGTGAGTCATTTACGAAGCAAATATTTTTTCTTGGATTTTTACCAGATGTATGAAACCACTATTGTATTACTGTGGATCCACCACAACCACCATACATTGCTTTGAGGAGAAGGAAATGAAGAGTAGTCGCAAGATACAACAAGTCAGGACCCTTTCAGAAGACCGAGCTAGCTGGAAAATTTTTGTAGTGGCTCTCTGCAGCACTTGGAAACAAATGGAAATGATGAAGATTGCACGTTAGGAAGGAACGCTGGTGCTGGGGAAAGCGTCCCAGACGGGCAGTCTGGACGCGAGGACCAGGCAGCGGCTGTGTGGCTGGCGCTCCGGAGGCCGGCGCAGCGCGGCGCGGCGTGCTGCCGGTTTATCTGGCGGCCCCTCCCGCACCGTGCCAGAGTGCAGATCCACGTCCCCGCCTAACAAGGAACACGCATCCCCCGCCGCTGTCTGCCCCAGCGATCGCCGATAAATGTAGCCGCCGACCCTCCGCCCCCGAGCCGAGGATTTACTGCGGGGCGTCGCTTCCCACTCGCCGCTTCCCTCCAGGAGCTGCTGGCGTCTCGCCCGGCCGCTGGATTCCGCGACTCGAGTATCGCTGTCGAACACTGCGCGCACTCCAGACGGGCCGCAGGTAAACAGCTACTGCAGAGTATAGTGCCGTCAGACTAAGATGCCCGTAGCAAAGGCGCCGGAAAGCTTTATTCTTTGATCTCCAGTCAATGTTTGGGCCGCAGTAGTGAGGGAAAAACGCAGCATAAGCGTGGCACATGGACATGGCAAGGGAAGATGAGGATATTCACTAAGATCTTGAGAGGAAGTGGAACTTCGGAAACCAAGCGTTCACTCTACATCTACATATACATACGTACTCCACAAGCCACCGTACGGTGCATGGCGGAGGGTACCACGTGACACTACTGGTCATTTCTTTTCCTGTTCTGCTCACGAACAGAGCGAGGGAAAAACGACTGTCTAGAAGCGTCCGTATGAGTCTTAATTTATCGCAACTTATCTTCGTGGTCCTTACGCAAAATATACGTTGGCGGCAGTACAATCGTTCCGCAAATGGCGTCAGATGCCATTTCTCTATATTTTCGCAATGGTGCCTTGCGACAAAAGGTTCGTCCAGATTGCATGTTGATCGAACCCAACGGTAACAAATCTAGCGGCATGCCTCTGCATTTGTTAAATGTCTTCCTTTAATCTGACCTGGTAGGGATCCCAATCACAAGGACAGTACTCAAGAATGGGTCGCACTAGCGTTCTATAAGCCGTCTCCTTTATGGATTAGCTACACTTTTCCAAAATTCTCCCAGTAAATCGAAGTCGAGCATTCGCCTTCCCTACGTGACGTGCTCGTTCCATTTCATACCGCTTTGCAATGTTAAGCCTAAGTATTTACTCCGTGTCACTGTGCCAAGCAGCACCCTACTAATGCTGTACACCCTGCCCGTCAGATCATTTGTGAACATAGAGAACAGGAGCGTTCCTGTAGCATTTCCCTGGAACACTCCCGACGATACCCGTGTCTCTGACGAAAATTCGCCGGCGAGGACGACACCGTATTACTTAAGAAGTCTTCGAGCCACTCACGTGCCACGGAACCTAAACCGTATGCGTGGACCTCCATCAACAGTCCGCAGTGGGGTACCGTGTCTAACGCTTCCCGGAAATCTAGCAATATTGAATCTGCCTGTTGCTTTCCACCCAAAAGGACATCAAGTGAGGAAAGGGCAAGCTGAAATTCGCCCGATTTATGCTTTCTATATCAGTGTAGATTTGTGGCAGAACCTTTCCTGTCTCAAGGAAATTAGTTATATTCGAATTCAGTATGTGTTCAAGAATTCTGAGATCTTAGGGATACTTTTTTGTAATAGCACAGGCCTGTTCTTTCCCTTTTTTTTATAGATAGGAGTCACCTGTGCTTTGTCAGCCGGGTTGGCTGAGCGGTTCTAGGCGCTACAGTCTGGAACCGCGCGACCGCTACGGTCGCAGGTTCGCATCCTGCCTCGGGCATGGATGTGTGTGATGTCCTTAGGTTAGTTAGGTTTAAGTAGTTCTAAGTTCTAGGGGACTAATGACCTTAGAAGTTAAGTCCCATAGTGCTCAGAGCCATTTGAACCATTTTTCACCTTTGCTTTTATTTTTTTCCTTTCGCTTGAAACATTACGCTGTGCGAGGGATTCGCAATGCTGGCTAATTAAGGGCCAATGCCAATCTTTCAGTAGCAAACCACACCGAAAAGTTTTCGAAACTATAACCTCAAGAATTTTTTAAAACTGATTTGGGGTTCCATTTGGACCTGGCGACCTGCTTGCCAAAGACAACAGAATTAATGAAGCGATACGTAAACGGGCCAGACTCTTCAGTAAAAGCGTGATAAGATACTAGACTCGTATTAGAGGAAATATGTTCAAAGCCGGCCGCTGCGGCCCAGCGGTTCTAGGCGCTTCAGTCCGGAACCGCGCTGCTGCTACGGTAGCAGGTTCGAATCCTGCCTCGGGCATGGAAGTTTGTGCTGTCCTTAGGTTAGTTAAGTTTACGTAGTTCTAAGTATAGGAAACTGATGACCTCAGATGTTAAGTCCCATAGTCCTTAGAACCATTTGAAACGTTTTGAACCAGTTCAAATCTCCGTCCGGACACCCAAATTTAGGTGTCCTATGGTTTTCACAAGTCTCTTAAAAGAATCACCGGACGCCATACTATTTTCAATCGTGTAGTCCGTCCGTAAAGATCACGTCACTGACACTTTAATCTGCCTTTCACTGGTAAAGTGTCAATGAATCTCAAACCAGTACTTAAACTAGCAATGAATCCAGAAAGTTAGACCAGATCTCTACTTATTAGTTCATCGAACTAAGGCAAACGATATTGTCGACTGATTGGTTTGTATTTCCTCTCTAGTAATAAAAACAGGTTACCAGCTGCCTACTGTCATTTTTTGTCTTTATACCTTAGTGTATTACATTTCGTAAAGTACATCTATACAGTAACGTGCTAAGTAAACGCATAAAGTAATTGCATTTAGTGTGTGGATTCTGAATATACCTGTTCTGTCTACACAGACAATCCATTCATCGTATGTTTCTGTGATGATGCAGGTTTAAAGTAGCAAGGTCGCAGACAATAAAACCACCTGACTTTGAAAAAGAATGGTGAAATTAGTTTCCATTGGAAGCTGTCCCCCTGCAGTACGTCTAAAATAAAGTAGGGAAATACAAATCAGGCTGAGCCAGTCGATATCTAGGTCCGAGTCTTTCCAAAATGAAGGCCATTATTTTATCGCTGCGTCTTTGTTGTGGTAGTGGCGAGGGATTTTAGTGTCCGTTATTTATTTTCACGGCCTTGTTAACACACTGGCGAACAAGAGTTTTTGATGCTAGCTCATTACACAAGGTATTTCACAACTGCTATTAGAGGCTTCTAAGGGTTGTAGAAGGGCCTCCTTAGTAGATACAGTTTTGACATGATACCCACGTCCGGAGATGTGCGGTTTAAATATAAAAAAAGTTTGAGGACTGCATTACTAGAAGCCTATAACACGAATTTTGGAGCACCTTTTATTTAAAGGGCGATCAAAAAGTTTCCGTTTTATGACCCTGCTGCAGTGTATATACAACGTAGCGCAGCTTCGATGCGGGTGTGTAATCACCGACATGTAGGAAAGGGATCAGTATGACATTCCTGTCTTCCGACGTGCGGTAAATGCGGAAACGTGAACTACACCGATGTTATTACGAAATGCATTGAAACAGGAGCATCGTTCTGTTATTCTTTTCTTGACTGCGTCCGCAGCTCGTGGTCGTGCGGTAGCGTTCTCGCTTCCCACGCCCGGGTTCCCGGGTTCGATTCCCGGCGGGGTCAGGGATTTTCTCTGCCTCATGATGACTGGGTGTTGTGTGATGTCCTTAGGTTAGTTAGGTTTAAGTAGTTCTACGTTCTAGGGGGCTGATGACCATAGCTGATAAGTCCCATAGTGCTCAGAGCCATTTGAACCATTTTTTTTTCTTGACTGCCGAGGGACAAACACTGTTAGACATCCATCCGACGGTGAACAATATGTATAGGACAGCATGTCTGTCGAAAACTGCCGTTGTGGGATGGTGTTCCAACGGCTGCTGCTGCTTTGCGATAATCCACGTCCTCATATCGCAAATGTAACGCAGAAGTTACGCTAACCCAAGAGGGAGACACGCGAGCATCCAACTTATAGTCCTGATCGTTCCCATAAAAAAGTCTTCAAGAGTCGACGTTTGCTAATGGACGAGGATGCGCAGTAGGGAGTTACGGCCATCTTCGCGCAGCAGGACCAAACGGATGAATTTTACCATTGTGATCCATCGGTGGAATGATCCCTTACATATGTCCTTAACCTTGCACTTCATTAAACATCTGTACGCTTAATTTTCAAGCAGTGTCTTCACATTGCTTATGTTACATCATATTTTTCAGCCGGCAGTTAGTAGTACTTGTTAAACGTGTGTCGTATCTACAGGGTGTTTCCGTAAGGGGGTGCAAAAATGTAAAAGGACATAGAGAATGTTGCACTGAACAATTTGAGACAGGGAACCTGTGGTCGGAGAAATCAGCTTAAGGAAGTACGGAAGTGAACTTGTCCAGCGCTTTGTTTAGCAGTGCTGTTTTCCAGCATATTCACAACTAACATGCGTACACGTTTACACGTAATGTGCTGCTTTACATGTACATTGTTTATTTCCTGCAAGGAAACAAAGCACGACGAGCCTGATCACCAGGAAGTCATGATGGTGGTCTTGTTGCTTTGCTTGTCCATAAGCTGACCTTGTCATATCGTATTTACATTGTACCATGCTATGAATCAACGACAGACCCAATCATTATTTAGTGCTAATCAAAGACGTACAGTACAATACGATGGTGCAGTATCGGTATAGTGCCGGCCGCAGTGGCCGAGCGGTTCTAGGCGCTACAGTCTGGAACCACCCGACCGCCACGGTCGCAGGTTCGAATCCTGCTTCGGGAATGGATGTGTGTGATGTCCTTAGGTTAATTACATTTAAGTAGTTCTAAGTTCTAGGGAAATGATGACCTCAGAAGTCCCATAGTGCTCAGAGCCAGTATCGGTATAGTATTTCCTGGTCGCTGTATTGGAAGGGGAGGTCCAGTTCCATGGCCTGCGACGTTACCTGACCTGATCCACTTGATTATTTCCTATGGGGCCAAAGTCACTCGTTTATGAGACGCCATTCGATACGGAGATGGAATTAGTTGCCAGTATTGCCACTGCCTGTGATGTGATTCGAAACACACCAGGGATATTTGACAGGGTGAGTCAGAATCTTGTTCGCAGTTTTCAGACTTGCATTGACGTTGATGGCCGTCAGTCTGGGCTCATTTTGTAAGATACAGTACAAGCAGTACGTTCATTGTGTCAATGATGGTATTTGCAGTTGACTAATGTAAATAAAAAAGTACACAGTAATGAGATCTTATTTCTATTATCTTCTTACAGGGTGTTTCAAAAATGACCGGTATATTTGAAACGGCAATAAAAACTAAACGAGCAGCGATAGAAATACACCGTTTGTTGCAATATGCTTGGGACAACAGTACATTGTCCGGCGGACAAACTTTCGAAATTACAGTAGTTACAATTTTCAACAACCGATGGCGCTGCAAGTGATGTGAAAGATATAGAAGACAACGCAGTCTGTGGGTGCGCCATTCTGTACGTCGTCTTTCTGCTGTAAGCGTGTGCTGTTCACAACGTGCAAGTGTGCTGTGGACAACATGGTTTATTCCTTGGAACAGAAGATTTTTCTGGTGTTGGAATTCCACCGCCTAGAACACAGTGTTGTTGCAACAAGACGAAGTTTTCAACGGAGGTTTAATGTAACCAAAGGACCGAAAAGCGATACAATAAAGGATCCGTTTGAAAAATTTCAACGGACTGGGAACGTGACGGATGAACGTGCTGGAAAGGTAGGGCGACCGCGTACGGCAACCACAGAGGGCAACGCGCAGCCAGTGCAGCAGGTGATCCAACAGCGGCCTCGGGTTTTCGTTCGCCGTGTTGCAGCTGCGGTCCAAATGACGCCAACGTCCACGTATCGTCTCATGCGCCAGAGTTTACACCTCTATCCATACAAAATTCAAACGCGGCAACCCCTCAGCGCCGCTACCATTGCTGCACGAGAGACATTCGCTAACGATATAGTGTACAGGATTGATGACGGCGATATGCATGTGGGCAGCATTTGGTTTACTGACGAAGCTTATTTTTACCTGGACGGCTTCGTCAATAAACAGAACTGGCGCATATGGGGAACCGAAAAGCCCCATGTTGCAGTCCCATCGTCCCTGCATCCTCAAAAAGTACTGGTCTGGGCCGCCATTTCTTCCAAAGGAATCATTGGCCCATTTTTCAGAACCGAAACGATTACTGCATCACGCTATCTGGACATTCTTCGTGAATTTGTGGCGGTACAAACTGCCTTAGACGACACTGCGAACACCTCGTGGTTTATGCAAGATGGTGCCCGGCCACATCGCACGGCCGACGTCTTTAATTTCCTGAATGAATATTTCGATGATCGTGTGATTGCTTTGGGCTATCCGAAACATACAGGAGGCGGCGTGGATTGGCCTCCCTATTCGCCAGACATGAACCCCTGTGACTTCTTTCTGTGGGGACATTTGAAAGACCAGGTGTACCGCCAGAATCCAGAAACAATTGAACAGCTGAAGCAGTACATCTCATCTGCATGTGAAGCCATTCCGCCAGACACGTTGTGAAAGGTTTCGGGTAATTTCATTCAGAGACTACGCCATATTATTGCTACGCATGGTGGATATGTGGGAAATATCGTACTATAGAGTTTCCCAGACCGCAGCGCCATCTGTTGTTGACAATTGTAACTACTGTAATTTCGAAAGTTTGTCTGCCTGAAAATGTACTGTTGTCCCAAGCATATTGCAACAAACGGTGTATTTCTATCGCTGCTCGTTTAGTTTGTATTGCCGTTTCAAATATACCGGTCATTTTTGAAACACCCTGTAAGTTGGCGTTTCCAATCCCGGGTTCCCTATCTCAAATTGTGCAGTGGAGTATCCTCTATGTCCTGTTAAATTTTTGCACACTCTTACGGAAACACCCGCGCTGAATTTTTACTTAGTAGTGTAGTTGTCAGATTTGAGCCATTAGTGTATTGTGACATGGGATGATACAGAGAGGATGAGGAGAAGTGACGGCGTCTTGCAGCCTGCCTGTTTCATTCCAAGAGAATGTTCAGTACCGATCGATGACTTCTGCAGACGGCTTTAGTGACTACAGCTGTTATGTTTTCTAGATCGACAGCAAATGTGAATCCTAAACCATGAACAGAATTTAATTCATCAAAACTAGACATGATTGTCTTAATGGGAATTCCGCGATCGTTCATTAAATAAAAATATGGCGTTTCAGTCTTTGATCGCTATTCTTTATTTTCAATTACCGGATTCGGGCTAGCTGCCCATCTTCAGATCATATATTGCAGTTACAGAGTAACTTGTCAGTACAGAACCGATTGTTCAGTACAGAACCGATTGTTCTGTACTGACAAGTTGCTCTATAACTGCAATATATGATCTGAAGATGGGCAGCTAGCCCTAAACCGGTAATTCAAAATAAAGAATAGCGATCAAAGACTGAAACGCCATATTTTTATTTACGATTTAATTGATCGTTTACAAGCCAGACCTAATCGTTTTTTTCGCGTCTTTCATGGCGAGAACCTCGAAACTCCACAGTCAGCTGGCAAGATTCGCGTCTACGCCGGATGGACGGGTTGCATATTCTGCAGAAACGCAGGGTGTGCTGCCCAGTAGCGGCAAGGCTGGCCGTTGCGGAGCATGCGCTGCAGACCCGGCAGCGGGAGCCCGGCAGCTGGCTGGGCTTCACGCCCGTCCGAGTCGCTCTGGCTACACCTCGGGCGCACCCTTTCACCCCTCCAGCCGCGGTATTTGAGGTTGCAGCTATTAAAAGAGGGGCGCTTCTGCTACCGTTGCACCAACCGCACTTGCTCGCCCTTTTCGCACGCCTAGCTTCTAGAATCTGCTTTCCCACTATCATCAGTTTTGAGTATGTAGAGTAACTCAAAATGAACATCGCTATAACTAATTCGTACATCGATACATCGATAAGAGTTGCAGTGTGTTGTGTGCGAAGTCAGTGCAAAACGTATACGTACTGTTTTCCTCCACTGTGATAAACCTTTCGACAAGTGTTTACCTGGACATGCTTTAGGAATAGCTGATGGCACAGCCTGATAAAGGTGCCACCGCTCAGCAGGATGGAGCACACCCACAATGGGACATGAAGGTTGTTAAGTTTTTAAACCGACATCTTCCAAAACTTTGGATCGGTACTAAATGGTTGGTTCAAATGTCTCTGAGCACTATGGGACTCAACATCTGTGGTTACCAGTCCCCTAGAACTTAGAACTGCTGAAACCTAACTAACCTAAGGACATCATACATATCCATGCCCGAGGCGGGATTCGAACCTGCGACCGTAACGGTCACGTGGTTCCAGACTGAAGCGCCTAGAACCGCACGGCCATACCGGCCGGCTGGATCGCTACTACCTGCCCTTACGACGTTTGCTTATCTTGGCCACCTAAATATGCCGGATTGACATCCATGGATTTATTTTCACGGCTTTATCTGACGGTCCTTGTGTGTGTTCCTCCTCTGGCGAAAACAGTTCCAAAACTCTAAATGGGCATTCACAATGCTTTTGTGCGAGTGACTCCGCAAATGTTTCACAATCTGTTCTGATGTGGATTCTGGACTATCGCTTAAGTATTGCCCGTGTGACCGAGAGTAGTCGTATAGGACGCCTATAAAGTGCGTAAAATTCTTTTGTATTCTCTGCAGTTATATATAGCTGTATTTAACAGCTGACAGACTCAATATACGATATGGCTAACGCTACACAGATTCTTTTCAGACACGTTTATCAACCTTTTTGAACACATCTCGTGTGTGTTCAGATACATATCGATTGGCCATTTGGCTAGGTCGTAAGTTCAAGTCGTCTCGAAGTTCAGAACAGGTGCGGAACCCCAGGGTACTGCTCCGGAAGTAAACAGTGGGCTTTGTTACTGTCTGCTGTACAAACCTCTCCCCCCCTCCACACGCCGCCTGCCGCCCCCCCCCTCCCGCCCCCCCCCCCCTTCTCCCCTGGGCTGATTTCTTGCGCTGAACCAGCGTTTTGTACGCTGAACCAGCGTTTTGGACAGTACTGTTGTAGAAGATAGCTACAGTTTGTTACTGTCTGCCTCGGTGTCCTTTCCCCCCTCCCACGCGCGGAAATATTTCGTGTGGTGACCCATGCTACCACGTATGGTACGGTTTTAGTAGAGAAAGTGCCATTCAGAGAAATTTAGCATCTGAATAGGCTTTGAGGACATGTGTACGTAGCTGATTTCAGAACTGTATTAGGAACAAACTTTTACACAACTTCGACGAAATAGTACACAGGGGAACGGCTGGGTGTCTTTACCCAATGGGCGCCATATTTCGGCAAGCGACCACGTTGCCATCTCATCAGGTGCGAACTACACCGGAGATGATGAAGAATCATCGTCTCTATATTTTTTTTTCTTTTACTGGAGGCTGTTTCTCCCTTCTGTCTTTCCTTATACAACCTCCTGTGACTTGTCGGCTCTACTTGTGGGTTTTTCGTTTCTAAACCGTCTTGAGTTTGTTGATGACTGCAGGTATCGTCAGCAAAGGAATGTGTGGAATGCTGCTGAACGTGTCGTAAGCCCATCGAAGTGGGCAGGACCTCACACAAGCATATGAAAAGTACACTTTGTTAAATATAGCTGGTAATTTACTGATTATTTACCATTTTTGAGACTCTCAGTTGTAATGCTACTGTATTCTTCGAAAGCTGGCTGTAAAATTTGGAAGCTTGTATATGCAAAATATTTGTTCTGTAAGTTGAAGGTTGACGGGAGGGAGGGGGGGGGGGGGGCGGAGAAGAAACTCATGATGTCAGCTACAGAGTGACTTTTTGCAGAGTGTGTGCTTGAGCAGGATTCGAACCCGGGATCTTCTGCTTACTTGGCAGTTGCGTTAACCACAACTGCGCAGAACTATCTCGGTATGCCCCTCGGTCGACCCACTTTCTCACCATGCGCAACCAATCCACAGTCCCCGTCCAAGCTTGCTACTTTGAAATTCCCACAGTATGTCGTGCGTGCATTCGCAATGAAGGCGGTGGATTCAAAGACCATGGAGGCGACTCTATTACTTGAATGCGTAGTGCCTGCACTTCCGATCCTGTCCGAAAGCTCAACACCTCACATTGATATAAATGTGTTGTTGTTGTTGTTGTTGTTGTTGTGGTCTTCAGTCCTGAGACTGGTTTGATGCAGCTCTCCATGCTACTCTATCCTGTGCAAGCCTCTTCATCTCCCAGTACTTACTGCAACCTACATCGTTCTGAATCTGCTTAGCGTATTCATCTCTTGGTCTCCCTCTACGATTTTTACCCTCCACGCTGCCCTCCAGTACTAAATTGGTGATCCCTTGATGCCTCAGTCCATGTCCTACCAACTGGTCCCTTCTTTTTGTCAAGTTGTGCCACAAACTCCTCTTCTCCCCACTTCTATTCAGTACCTCCTCATTAGTTATGTGATCTACCCATCTAATCTTTAGCATTCTTATGTAGCACCAAATTTCGAAAGATTCTATTCTCTTCTTGTCTAAACTATTTATCGTCCATGTTTCATTTCCATACATGACTGCACTCCATACAAATACTTTCAGAAACGACTTCCTGACACTTAAATCTATACTCGATGTTAACAAATTTCTCTTCTTCAGAAACGCTTTCCTTGCCATTGCCAGTCTCCATTTTACATCCTCTCTACTTCGACCATCATCAGTTATTTTGCTCCCCAAATAGCAAAATTCCTTTACTAATCTAATTCCCTCAGCATCACCCGACTTAATTCGACTACATTCCATTATCCTCGTTTTGCTTTTGTTGAAGTTCATCTTATATCCGCCTTTTAAGACACTATAAACATTCCTTTCAACTGCTCTTCCAAGTCCCTTGGTGTCTCTGACAGAATTACAATGTCATCAGCGAAACTCAAAGTTTTTATTTCTTCTCCATGGATTTTAATACCTACTCCGAATTTTTCTTTTGTTTCCTTTACTGCTTGCTTAATATACAGATTGAATAACATCGATGAGAGGCTACAACCCTGTCTCACTCCTTTCCCAACCACTGCTTCCCTTTCATGCCCCTCGACTCTTATAACTGCCATCTGGTTTCTGTAAAAATTGTAAATAGCCTTTCGCTCCCTGTATTTTACACCTGCCACCTTCAGAATTTGAAACCGAGAGTATTCCAGTTAACATTGTCAAAAGCTTTCTCTAAGTCTACAAATGCTAGAAATGTAGGTTTGCCTTTCCTTAATCTTTCTTCCAAGATAAGTTGTAGGGTCAGTATTGCCTCACGTGTTCCAACATTTCTACGGAATCCAAACTGATCTTCCCCGAGGTCGGCTTCTACCAGTTTTTCCATGCGTCTGTAAAGAATTGGAGTTCGTATTTTGCAGCTGTGACTTATAAAACTGATAGTTCGGTTATTTTCACATCTGTCAGCACCTGCTTTCTTTGGGATTGGAATTACTATATTCTTCTTGAAGTCTGAGGGTATTTCGCCTGTCTCATACATCTTGCTCACCAGATGGTAGAGTTTTGTCAGGACTGGCTCTCTCAAGGCTGTCAGTAGTCCTAATGGAATGTTGTCTACTCCCGGGGCCTTGTTTCGACTCAAGTTTTTCAGTGTATAATATATATTGTGGGAAGGGGGGTACGCAGCTCGTGGTCGTGCGGTAGCGTTCTCGCTTCCCACGCCCGGGTTCCCGGGTTCGATTCCCGGCGGGGTCAGGTATTTTCTCTGCCTCGTGATGACTGGGTGTTGTGTGATGTCCTTAGGTTAGTTAGATTTAAGTAGTTCGAAGTTCTAGGGGGCTGATGACCATAGTGCTCAGAGCCATTTGAACCATTTTTTGGGAAGGGGGGTAGGGGTGTCGTGACTGCGGCCTGCCCCCCCCCCTCCCCACCCCCTCTTTCCCCACCCTGGATCTGCGCCTGGTTCAGAAAATGAGATTTGATCTCTTTATTGGGCTCAGAACCGCAAAATCTAAAAGATCCGAATCGCCACAGCTCGCTCCTAAAACTGTTGCGGTCGCAGGTGTTTGTGGGGAACACAGGTGTCGGTGGACGGTCGAAACCCACCGCCACGCCAGCCGGCGAGTTTTTGTGGTGGATGTGCTGGCCGCTGCGGCTAGCTAGCTAGCCCCCCGCCGTCACGTCTTAATTAGCCACAGAGTGAGAGGTCTCCTTTGACGGGCGGAGCAAAATCCTCACCCGTGGCCGCGGCCGCCGGCCACCAGTAAAGTGACTCCGGAAGAGCGCCCGTTCGGTCTCCCGTCGGCAATTAACAGGCGCACCGTAAAGCCGAGCTGGCCCGTTCCTCCGGCGCGGCTTTCGCTCGCCCATTAGCCCGGCCTCGGCGTTGTTTTACGCCCTTCGCGCCGCTCCGCCGTGAATTACGTTTTCAACGGCTCATTTGGGCGCAGACTTAAAACGCCGTTTGGCGTCATCCGGGCGCGCTCTCGACCCGGAAACGAGACAAATTGTTTACACGCGTTGTAAAAGGGCAGTTTTTTATGGCGGGACGTTTCTGGCAGAAACGCGGGCCAGATGAAGGGCGGCCGTTAAAGTGATATACTCGCGACGCTAATTGCGCGTGCTCGAGTCGCCGTCAGGCGCAGCGCGCAGCGCCGCTGCCACGAGTAATGTCTTTTAATTTCCCATTTCATTTGCCGCGAGCGTTTTCGCCCTTTCCGGCCCGGTTACCGCGCTGTGGGGCGGTTGGTGCTATTCTGGCAAGGCCTTAACCCACTGCTGGTCAACAAACACTGTTCTCTCTCTTTCTCCCTCCCTCCCCCCCCCCCCCCCACCCCACCATCTGCGTCCCCCTCCCCGAACTATTCAGTTCCCCCTCCTCTCTGCTGGGATTAACACAGCTACTGCTATCTTGGATCGACTATAGAATCAAACATGTCTGTTGACAAGGAAATTGATGCTCGCATTGGAAGAGCTGCGACAACTTTTGGCAAACTCTCTACACGTGTTTGGAAAAACAACAAACTCCCTTTGATTACCAAAATTCTTGTATATCAAACTTGCGTCCTCAGCATCCTTTTGTATGCATCGGTAACATGGACTACCTATGCCAAACAAGAACGTCGCCTTAATGCTTTCCACATGCGGTGCCTGACATCCATCCTCAGAGTAACGTGGAAGGACCGAGTGACCAACGAAGCAGTGCTATCTAAAACTAACTGCAACAGTATTTCAGCTATATTGAAGCAGAGACGACTCCGCTGGCTGGGACACGTCCACCGTATGGATCCTGACAGATTACCACGTGAGGTGATGCTTGGAGAGACCTCTATAGCCAAAAGACCTCCTGTATTGAGGTTCAAGGACTCCTGTAAACGAGATATGGAGAGCTTTGGAATCGACACAAACAGATGGGAGGCACGGGCTAGCATGAGATCAGAGTGGCGTGATGATATATCATCTGGAATGTCGAAGTACAATGAAGGCTTGTTAGACAGATTAAGGCAGAAAAAGCTTCGCATTGCTAGCACTGCTCCTGCCTCAGCAGCCAGATACACTTGTGACAATTGCGGCAAGAGATGCCGTGCTACCATTGGCTTGACAAGTCATATGAAAAAATGCAACCCATAAACACACAGACACTGCAACAATCCTCTACCAAGATGTCGTGGCCAATATATATGTAGACTGGACTGGTACAACGTTATCTGAACGTAAATTTGAATTTATATTAACTGATTCCCGGTACATGTGAGTGGAGTAAACTTTCTATACTTGGAATTTCCATTTCTTAAGAGTCGATGTATTGTGTGACTGATGAAAAAATGGAGCCTCTGTCCGGCAATCAACTAAAGGATGTGGCAATTCATCTAGCGAAAATACTAGATCAGTCCTTATCTATCCACATGGCGATAATGACCAGACTTCGGTGGGTTGAAAAAGCTACAGCCCTGGCAGCTATCTATGGTGATTCAAACAGATTCATCTGACTGCGGAAGTTTATGTCTTCTACATTAACAAATACAGACACTTGGATAATTTTTAACTTATACATTGCCTTAAAAAGTTTTTGTTTTCCAGTCACCCGATTTTATACGACATATAGTTTATGTGCATGAATGTACCACTTTGGACCAGTGTTTTACGACTGTGTTTAGGATCCAAGTGCTGCGCGGGGTTAGCCGAGCGGTTAAAGGCGCTGCAGCCATGGTCATAATTTAGGTTAAGTAGTGCCTAAGGGTAGGGACTGATGACCTCAGCAGTTAAGTCCCGTAAGATTTCACACACATTTGAACATTTTTAGGATCCAAGTTTTTATTTACCTTTCGCAAAAATGTTCGATGTGCCCTACAATAAATGTCTACAAGCACAGTCAAATTTTTTTACACACTGGCTACTTTTGCGTTGCTGTCAGTAATAAAATTTTCTAACCACCCACCTGCTCCAGAGTAATAGTGGTTTATAAAATAAGGAAGTAGCTTTTCTTTATAAAATTTATAAACGAGACTTACAACAAGTTAAAAGCATACAAAATACGAGGGGCGTTCAGAAAGTAAGTCCGATCGGTCGCGAAATGGAAACGACTATGAAAATCCGATAAAGCTTTGCACAGAAGTGTTGGGTAGTGTCTCTAGTATAACCCCAGTTAGCATCACGTCGCTCTTCTCATTTCTGAGCTCGCAGTGAGTGCGTAAAGATGTCTAGAAAATAGTGTCTGCCGCCAAGTACGAGGGCCTGGTGAGAAATTTCGCCTGAAGCTATGCAGCTAACATTACATAACTGTCGTGCTGTTTCGTCTTCACGACAATTCTCAGCCGCATTCTGCAGGGGCAATGAAGATGCTTCTGCATCGTTTTCAAATGGAAATGTTAGATTACCCACAATACAGTCCGCAATTGTCTCCCCCTGAGTTTCATCTCTGGTCACATGAACCGCTGTCTTTGAAGACAACATTTTGACACAGACAACGAGGTGTAGGCCAGCGTGGAGAATTGGCGGAAAGCACTGGCGGCTGCCTTCTATGATGAGGCTATTGAAAAGTTGGTACAACGCTATGACAAAAGTCTAAGTCAGAACGGCGACTACGTAGAGAAGTAGCTGAAAGGTGTAGCTAATTGTTACAAGTAAAACATTTCTGATGTTCACTGTGGTTTCAATTTGGCAATCAATCGGAGCTTACTTTCTGAACAGGCCTCGTAATTACTTAGCAAATACATTTCATGAAAACCTAATGAAAGTGTTTTTAATATCCCCACGACCTATCGTCCACCAAGAAAACTGAAACGCCCATTAGCCGGCAGAAGGAACCAGGTTGATTAACACTCATCGAGACAACACGTATGTCCAAGAGAGGTGGCAGGGCGTAGGCACCTGCAGCGTGCGTGTGTCTTGTGTGTTGCCTGTACTCCAGTTACCTGCCCTTTCCGAAAGTGTGTAGGTCTAGCAAAATTAAACTTCCTGATTCGCTTCCGCAATATATCTGTGTGGTTGTAGACACTTAATTCTGCTTGAGAATCACTCTGTCAGTTTACTGTGGTACATAGTATGCAGCACACTGGTTTAGTAGTCTGGTAGTTCGGGAAATTTCGTCTTCTGAGAGACGGCGAACACTAAAGGACGCTTAGCGTGACTGCGAGGCGTCAGGGAACATTATATGCCTGTGATCCATAAACGTTGGACTTCGATCAACTAAATCACAGTCTGGATATTGGTAATTATTTTGGCTTAAGGCGGCAGGGGTAAAATGCAGGGAGCGAAAGGCTATTTACAATTTGTACAGAAACCAGATGGTAGTTGTAAGAGTCGAGGGGCATGAAAGGGAAGCAGTGGTTCGGAAGGGAGTGAGACAGGATTGTAGCCTCTCCCCGATGTTATTCAATCTGTATATTGAGCAAGCAGTAAAGGAAACAAAAGAAGAATTCGGAGTAGGAATGAAATTTCATGGAGAAGAAATAAAAATTTTGAGGTTCGCCGATGACATTGTAATTCTGTCAGAGACAGCAAAGGACCCGGAACAGCAGCTGAACGAAATGGACAGTGTCTTGAAAGGAGGATATAAGAGGAACATCAACAAAAGCAAAATGAGGATAATGGAATGTAGTCGAATTAAATCGGGCGATACTGCGGGAATTAGATTAGGAAATGAGACGCTTAAAGTAGTAAATGAGTTTTGCTATTTAGGGAGCAAAATAAGTAATGATGGTCGAAGTAGAGAGGATGTAAAATGGAGACTGGCAATGGCAAGGTAAGCTTTTCTGAGGAAGAGAAATTTGTTAACATCAAGTACAGATTTAAGTCTCAGGAAGTCGTTTCTGAAAGTATTCGTATGGAGTGTAGCCATGTATGGAAGTGAAACATGGACGATCAGTAGTTTAGACAAGAAGAGAATAGAAGCTTTCGAAATGTGGTGCTACATAAGAATGCTGAAGATTAGATGGGTAGATCACATAACTAATGAGGAGGTACTGAATAGAATTGGGGAGAAGAGGAGTTTGTGGCACAACTTGACTAGAAGAAGGGATCAGTTTGTAGGGTATCAAGGGATCACCAAATTAATATTGGATGGCAGCGTGGAGGGTAAAAATCGTAGAGAGAGAACAAGAGATGAATACACTAAACAGATTCAGAAAGATGTAGGTTGCAATAGGTACTGGGAGATGAAGAAGCTTGCACAGGATAGAGTAGCATGCAGAGCTGCATCAAACCAGTCTCTGGACTGAAGACCACAACAACAACATCTCTTGTATCAGCTGAAGACATGAAGTTTGTAAATGAGTCCGCAATCATGTCCAGTTTAGGGTTAAAGATGGCAGAGATTCCTGATATTTCTGGCAAATGACGCTAGCATGACCTATCTGTACCTAGGTATATAGATTTTGACATTGATGCCTACATCAGAATATTTTTATAATCTGGTAATGGCCGAAAACGGTAGTAATGAAATGTACAGTTGTGTCTGATCAAGACGGACCTTTTCAAATTTATATTTTTTGACTGGAAGCTACGTAACTAGGCTCCCTACCCCTGTTTCCCCATCACGAACCAACTAAACATTCTGGAAATTTTGCGTGTTTACATCCAAACCCTAGTCTAAGGTGCTCGCGGAAATCGCTTACAATTTCCTTCGCGGGAAAAGCTTTCGTGACAGTACCACGCACAGTCTGGCGTGTCACGCAGTAACGGAATGCCAAATGTGAATGCCAACCCTCTCCCCGGTGCTCTTCCGTACAAAAAATTGTGTGCGGCAGAGGGACGGGACAGTCTTGTGGTCTGTCGCCGAGTCTGAGGGACGAGCTTTCTTTTATTATTATTATTGTTGTGTGGGGGGCCTGTTGTTAGGCCGGTAACAGGGCTGCGGTTCTTTTGTCGCGCCAGACGGACAGTAGCCGCGGCCGAGATTGCGGCGGCCGCCGTGCGTGCGCGCTACGCTACCGCCGCTCCGGTCCCACGTGGGCACCCGGCCGGCCGCGCCGCTGAGTGCCATATGGCGCTCGCGTGGCCTGGCTCCTCGCCGTAATTGCGAGGCTCAGCGTAATGACGGCGCAGCCGAGCTTTCCCACGGCCCGCACCAGCATGTGGCTCCCGCCGCCTCAGGCATGTGGCCAGCCGCCTCGACAAAACGTTTCCTGGCCGTCCGGCTGCTCCGTATCTCATCAACCAGTATCTCAGTCCAGGGTACACACGAACGAATCCTTATAACTCGACATGTTATGTTGTTTTGTAAATACGCAGTTGATAGAGACCCTCCCCAAGATGTGATCCTCACCATTTAGGGCACACCTATCTCGACATGTTGGTGAACTACGCAGCTTCACTGACGACCCCCCGCCCTCCCCCCCGCTCACGACATCATTTTCCAGGAGGACGATGCCACACCCTAGTATCATGTGGATGTTACCACATTTCTCGAAGAGACGTTGTCTGAACTTTAGATCGGAGGTGGTGCCCCACTGCCTGGCCCTCTCGGTTCAAGGGTGCGTTACCACATTTCTCCGCGAGACTTTTCCTGAACGTTGGATCGGAAGGGAGGGGTCCCACTGCCTAGCGCCTCGGTTCATGGGAATGTTAACACTTTTTTTCTACAAGACATCCTCTGCACATTGAATCGGAAGGGGAGGAGAGGGGGGGCGGGAACCACCGCCTGGTCCCCTCGGTCTCCCGATCTCTCTCCGCTGGATTTCAGTGCATGAGGGTTTATCAGGGACATAGTCCAGAGGTACACAGTCCGCCTCCGTAGTGTAGCGGTAGCAATTCCGCTTGTCACGCTGGGGGCCCGGGTTTGATTCCCGGCAGGCGACTGGGTGTTGTGTGTCCTTCGTCATCATTTTCATCATCATTGACCGGCAAGTCGCCGAAGTGGCGTCAACTAAAAAGGACTTGCAATACGGCGGCCGAACTCCCCCGCATGGGGCCTCCCGGCCAACAATGTCATACGCTCATTTCATTACAGAGGTACACACAAACGAATCCCTTATAAGGAATGAACTCGACATGTTATGTTGTTTTGTAAATACTCAGTTGATAGAAATACTCTTCAAGATGTGATCCTCACCATTCAGGGCACACCTATCTCGACATGTTGGCGAACTATGCAGCTTCACAGACGACCCCACGCCCACGAAGTTATTTTCCAGCAGGACGATGCCCCACCCTACTATCATGTGGATGTTAGCACATTTCTCCAAGAGACGCTGTTTGAAATTTCGATTGGAGGTGATGTCCCATTGCCTGGCCCCCTCAGTTCAAGGGGACGTTCCAAAATTTCTCCATGAAACTTTTCCTGAACGTTGGGTCGGAAGAGAGGGGCCCCATTGCCTGGCCTCTCGGTTCATGGGAATCTTAACACTTTTTTCTACAAGACATTTCCTGAACGCCGAATCGCACGGCACGGGGGAGCACCGCCTGGCCCCTCGGTCTCCCGATCTCACTCCGTTGGATTTCAGTGCATGAGGGTTTATCAAGGCATTGTTTACAGAACAGGGTTTCGAGGTCAGGTGGATTTGAGACAATCGATCTACGCTGCAGTAGAGGACATAACACTTCTCGTGATAGTGAACATGTGGCGTGAAGGGAGTACCATTTCGATGTTTGTCGAGATACAAACGGTGCCGACACAGAACTGCATCGACATACATAAAAATGTTTGAGCTGCTGTGTAAAATCTTGAACAAATCAGAAGAGGTTGAAAAATCAGCCAACCAGTTGCAAACAGAAGTTTATTAGCCCTTAACCTAGGCCTCGATATTTGTTAAAATAGTGGGCCTTGTTGCCTCACATAATGGTCCACTATTTCTGAAGAAGATATTTTTACACATATCGAAATCTAGGTCAAGGGCTAATAAACCATTGTTTGCAACTAGTTGGCTAATTTCTCAACCTCTTCATATTTACACAGTTGCTGTTTCACAGTGAACAAATAATGTTATAGACCGTAATAGGTATTGAAATACGAAAAAATGTTTTGTAGACTCTAGTCCTGACTCTCTGTATTTTCTGTGGGAATGAGAGGCGCACAAGGATAGGACCAAAGAAGAGATCCTCGAAGAATTTTTAGGTTAGTGTCGCTCGGTCCTGGAAAAAGCCTCGCACACGTCCACGTAGTTATTGGGATATTTCACAATTTATAATTAGAAATTCTCTGGTCAAAAGAATGACTGTGATTACACTACAAATCATTTTACTAATACTGGTCTAAAAAGTTAATAACCTTCAGGAGACATCAAAATGAAGCGGTAATCTCGATAATTTGCCTAAGTTCTGATAGGGTCTTAAAATATGCCATATAAAGCCGAAGCCGTCCATTGATAGCTGGATGCCGTAGAACTACCAAACAGCAGGGATGTTTACTGATACGTTTCATCCGATGTTCCAAACAGGCCTAGACAATTTCTATGATCTTGGGAATGAGATGTAGATTTTTGCAGACTGATCATCACTTCGGTAAGATTCTGTCAAGTATGGTATTAGTTAGTTCTTAACTTTGTAATACCATAGCCGCTTTTCTCCCAATAAATTAACTGCTATGTTGACGTTTAAGGTCATGATTCCACTGAGACTGCAAACAGTTTTTTCAAATTTTTTTAAAAAAATTTAGTTTTGCTTTAGGCCTATTTACGCTCGCAGGGCGTTCTCAGGTGATTCTTGAATGTACATGTGGATCAACTATGTCATACATATTCTTCATTGGACACGTAAGAACTTGTACTTAGTGGACACGTGTGCCGACAGGTAGATTCTACATTGGCAGTCTGTAACTTACTCACCCATGAGGATTATGCTATTTTGCAGTGTCTGTGTTTTACGGTGTTGTGCAATTTATGCAACTCTGAATGAACTGACATTGTAAAATAACATAAGGAAACAATAAACAACCAGTTGTATAAGGGAAATTAATTTCTTTACCGGTTCCATCACTTAGTGCCCTTCTTCAGAAGCTTATACCTACCGCTTTCTTTTTAAAGAGGGGCACTAAGTGCCCGAAACTGATAATCAAATTAAATTTATTTTATACAAATGTTGCTTACTATTTCATTATATACGACTACAGTTGCTGAGGTTAGATAAAATACTAAAATTGTAAAATATGTATTACTTTCTAGGCTGGAAAAACGACGATAATACCAACGATGAACACGTTTGTGCCATTAACGCTGTTGGGGGAATCCAAGTAATGTTGCAAGCAATAGGGGCGTAGACAATGTGACACACAGAGTTTTGGATCGATTTGGCTAGCGTGGACGGATAGCCTAGATGGATAACGCACCCCTCTAGGTATTTTACGGTACTTACTGTTTCCAGTGGTTTCTCACCGACATTGTATCGGATATCTTCGTCTATTTATGCGCAACATGTTAAATTTATTTACGTTGAGGGTCAACTGCCACTTTGTGCATCAATCATTAAAAAAAAAAAAAAGTTCAAATCTGTGTGAAATCTTATGGGACTTAAATGCTAAGGTCATCAGTCCATAAGCTTACACACTACTTAACCTAAATTATCCTAATGACAAACACAAACACCCATGCCCGAGGGAGGACTCGAACCTCCGCCGGGACCAGCCGCACAGTCCATGACTGCAGCGCCCGAGATCGCTCGCCTAATCCCGCGCGGCGCATCGATCATCAAAATGGTTCAAATGGCTCTAAGTACTATAGGACTTAACATCTAAGGTCATCAGTCCCCTAGACTGAGAACTACTTAAACCCAACTAACCTAAGAACATCACACACATCCATGCCAGAGGCACGATTCAAACCTGCGACCGTAGCAGTCGCGGGGTTCCGAGCTGAGGTGCCTAGAACCGCTCGGCCACAGCGGCCGGCCATCAATCATCAATCCTCTGCTGGTGTTCCCGCATTTCGCCACTGTTCTGGGGTTGCTACCACCTTATAGAAACCCACATCATCTGCAAAAGGCCTCCTACGATGTACACTAGATCATTCATATATACTGTAAACAGTAATGGATGCATCACACTTCCTCGGGGTAGCCGCTCCTGAAATTACCTTTACGTCTGCTGATTCTGTTCTCTTAAGAGCTACATGTCTGAGTTCTGTCGGCAAGGACGTCCTGAATGCAGTCAGAAATCTGGTGCGATAGTCGGCAAGCTCGTACTTTTTTTCGCAGTACAGTACTCTGTCAGATGCCCTCCTGAAGTCCAAGAACACAGCATTAACCTGGACGCAGATGTGTGTCGCCGTCTCCCGCATTCTGTTTACATGGCTTTGCGGTGGGCAGGTGTTAGTTTAGCAGCCAGCGTTCTTTTTCCAACTTCGCGCCCAGTATTTCGCTCACGAGCTAATAAAACGGTCCCTCAGTGGTCCAAATTCAACTGGTAAGCCACTTACTTTAGTATGCAAACAGCCGCCAGCAGTGGCCTGCGTTGAGCGCTACAGCTCCCCGAAGCGGCTTACAGCGGCGGACAAGAGCACTCCACGTCAAACGGTGCCCGTTGCCTGGAGAAAGCCCCTCCGGCCAACGTGCGTTTCGGGACTCGGAGGCCCCTTCATATGCAGATAGACCACGAAGCATACGCTCGCGCAGCCGGTCTCGCGTGTGTATATAAAAAGAACGGGTCCCCGTTACCCAGTGTTGGAAGCTTTTTTGGTAATCACGTCGTTATTAGCTCAAAATTGGGCGGAGAATCCACAAATAAGATGCCTAAAGACCTTATACTGACACGGAAAAAGGGAACATAGAGATCAGAGTGACGAGATTTAAATTAATAGAGGGAAATTACCGCGCAAATAATTACGGGTTACTGGAGTGAATGATCACGATACACTCAGGAAGTGCCACAAAAACTGGGACATAATCTCGTGCTTTGCTGGTGAACGATAGTACTGGATCGACAATTGACGGCCGATAATACCTGTTCTACAACAAGGATTCCTATGTAGCGTCGAAATTTATCGATAACGTCTACCCCCCTCCCCCCCCCGCCCCCCTCTCCCCGCCCGCCACGCACCACACACACAAACACACACACAGATAGGAGAATGTAGGAACATAGAAATTTTCGGATTCTCTGAAGATCTAACTGAATATGTCACCAAACTCCCGAAAGCAACTTAAGCGTGTAAGCACGCACATTGTAATGACTCTGTGTAATATTTTGCGACATAAGCGCAATATCTTTGTGAAAAATCATCTTAATCAGTAAGATTGTGCGCGAAGCTTAATACAGCGGAAACATGCTCTCTGAAAATTCATTTCAAAAATGGTTCAAATGGCTCTGAGCACTATGGGACTTTCTTCCATATGTGCTCCTCATCTTCATTCCTAGCACTCATTATTTAATGTTGAGTACTCAGATACTCTGCAATTTGAATTCTGTCACTCTTGCCAAGAAAAAATATTTTCCTACCTCTCTTGACGTTCCTTGTCGTACCTGTAGTCATAGATACCCTCCTCTACGTTAAGTGGTTCGAGAAGTTTAAGTCTGTTTCTTGCTAGGGGGTCTAAGACGTTACCTTCACCATTTGGTTCTTTAACCATTTGATCGAAATAATTATCGTACAAGACATTCAGAACAATATCACATGGATCCACGTCTATAGCACTAGTTTTGACAGCATCGCTCTCCCAATCTATACCTGGCAAGCTGAAGTCATCTGCTATTACAACGGTATGATCAGGAAACTTATTCACGAAATTCTCTAAGTCCTTCGTCAAGCGATTTGCGACTGCGGCTTTCGAAAATGGTTCAAATGGCTCTGAGCACTATGGGACTTAACATCGGAGGTCATTAGTCCCCTAGAACTTAGAACTACTTAAACCTAACTAACCTACGGACATCACACACATCCATGCTCGAGGCAGGATTCGAACCTGCGACCGTAGCGGTCGCGCCGTTCCAGACTGAAGCGCCTAGAACCGCTCGTCCACACCGGCCGGCATCGTTTTCTGTGCTTCCCAGATCCAAATGTTCCAAAGCTCATGACACCGACCCGCCTCACAACTTCAACTAAATTTACCTCTCAACTTCTCCAACTTAGCAGAAAAGCTGGTATATACCTTACTGGACTAACAACCCGCAAGATAAATATCACGAAAAAATTACTCAAGTGTTGCGAATTTTGGAAAGTAGGTGGGAGGCAGTGGCAGAAGTGATGCTGGTAGGGGGATTGTGAGTTCTCATTTACAAAGCATAGATTGTAAGAGCAATTCCACGTCCAATATGCGGCCTTTGGCACTGCCTGAAGCAAAACCACGTTCCTCCCAAACAGGCAGAGTTGCTTGCCGAGATTATTTTTCAGTTTATTGGATTTCGGGCCGTGCCCATGCAGCCATCCCAATAGTAATGCCAATTACGACGATACGATCGTAGGGATGACACAACACTCAGTCCCCGAGCAGAGAAATTCTCCGATCCTTCGCTTGTCAACCCGCCACGCTCACCGCGCAGGTACCGAGCGGACGTAGCGGAGTGTTGAGCCTAGGAAAGTGCAGACTGCAGAGCCCGGCGTGGCTTTTGCTCGGCGTGCTGTGCCGCGCCGTGTCGGAATCTGCGGAAGGGTCGCGCTGGGCCCGGTGCACACCTGCAGCGGCTACGGCGACACGACAGCGCCAGCCGTTGCGCGTATGCAAAGCGCGCCTAATTGTGATGTAAAGCAGCGGCCCAGGTAGCGTATTCAAATGCGCCGGCCTCGTTAGCGACAAAAACGCGCCCCTGTCGCGCCGCGCCGGCTTTTCTGCTGTCCTCCTTTCTGGGCCGGGCCCGTCGCGTCCCCGCCGTTTTGTCTTGCGCATATTTAAATCCGTTTCGGCTGTTTGCAGCTGAGGAGGCTAGAACTGTGCCGCTTTTGGCGTCCCCGGGTAGACGTCACCACCCGTGGGCCACGCGCTACCGCCGCATGCGGCTGGCTGAGATCGCGTCGCCTACCAGCCGTTGGCGACTGGCCCGGCGCGGTCACCTAGTCGCTACACTCAACACTGCCGGCCGAGATGTCGCAATCACTACAGTCGTATTCTTCACCGATAGGGTTCAATACTTTCGATACGCATCATATTGGCTGGATGCAGATTTTCTAGCCATTCATCCATCTACGAAGGACTCTTGTTGTGGTCTTCAGTCCTGAGACTGGTTTGATGCATCTCTCCATGCTACTCTATCCTGTGCAAGCTTCTTCATCTCCCAGTACCCACTGCAGCCTACATCCTTCTGAATCTGTTTAGTGTATTCATCTCTTGGTCTCTTTCTACGATTTTTACCCTCCACGCTGCCCTCCAGTACTAAATTGGTGATCCCTTGATGCCTCAGAACATGTCCTACCAACAAATCCCTTCTTCTAGTCAAGTTGTGCCACAAACTGCCCTTCTCCCCAATTCTATTCAATACCTCCTCATTAGTTATGTGATCTACCCATCTAACCTTCAGCATTCTTCTTTAGCACTACATTTCGAAAGCCTCTATTCTCTTCTTGTCTAAACTAGTTATCGTCCACGTTTCACTTCCATACATGGCTACACTCCATACAAATACTTTCAGAAACGACTTCCTGACATTTAAATCAATACTCGATGTTAACAAATTTCTCTTCTTCAGAAACGCTTTCCTTGCCATTGCCAGTCTACATTTTACATCCTCTCTACTTCGACCATCATCAGTTATTTTGCTCCCCAAATAGCAAAACTCCTTTACTACTTTGAGTGTCTCATTTCCTAATCTAATTCCTTCAGCATCACCCGACTTAATTCGACTACATTCCATTATCCTTGTTTTGCTTTTGTTGATGTTCATCTTATACCCTCCTTTCAAGACACTCTCCATTCCGCTCAACTGCTCTTCCAAGTCCTTTGCTGTTTCTGACAGAATTGCAATGTCATCGGCGAACCTCAAATTTATATTTCTTCTCTATGGATTTTAATACCTACTCCTACAATAAGTAACGAACCCAATTTTTTTTCTGAAAGTAGGTTCTTATTATACAGGATTCTAATACACCATATTACTCTCAACTCTCTTACCTACAAAAGCCTAACAAAAGCATAATCGCCGTTCTATACGATGACCTTACATCACCTTACTGGGATGACTTGTGCACCGATACCACTCTACTGGTCGACATCGGCTACATCAATAACCTCCGCATCATCCATCTACTGCTTCCCGTGCAGTGCATCCTTTATTGGGCGAGACAGATGGAAGCTCTTTATGGTCTTCTGTTAGACAGCGAGGAATCCAGTGGGCCCACACCTTTGTGTAGGCCATCTGGTGGACGAGTGTGTCAGCACTACCAACACAGACGTCGAGTTGAGCAGCGACGTGTTTGATTGTGATCCGCCGGCCGCGTTGGCCGACCGGTTCTAGGCGCTTCGGTCCAGAACCGCGCGACTGCTACGGTCGCAGGTTCGAATCCTGTCTCGGTCATGGATGTGTGTGATGTCCTTAGGTTAATTAGGTTTAAGTAGTTCTAAGTTCTAGGGGACTGATGACCTCAGATGTTAAGTCCCATAGTTCTTAGAGCCATTTGAACCATTTTTTTAATTGTGATCCACCGCTCACCTAGGCTGGGAGTCCGCACGTTCCAACATTGCAAGAGTCACAGATGGGAACAGCCGGCCGGTATGCGGGAGATCAGACAGCTCTGCGTAACCTAGTTGTCGTGATGACTGGTGCCCCGCCCAACGACTCACCGTGATGTTGTTCCCTCCCAGGTCTCCATAGACATTCTGGAGGCGCCTATGAACATCTGCGATGCTCTGGTTTCCCGCAAAAATAAACAATGCTACGACGCCATTTTGAAGGCAATGTGTAGCGCTGCCACCTATCTGAACTTCATGAAACTATAGGGGTTAAAGCTGGAATATTCCACTATGCCTCACAACAAAGTCTTCATATTTTCAACAGAAGTAGGCGGTGAAAACAATGTGTTGCATTACGTACTGAACGCCCCTCGTACAACTACATCTACACTCTGCGAACCATTGCGAAATGTACGGCAAAGGGGTACTTCTCATTGTACTGTGTACCGAGGTTTCTTCCCATTCCATCCGCATATGTTGCACGGGAAGAGTCTTGTTCTGTTTTCTGATCTTATCCCGCATCTTCACAGGGTCGGCATATCGATCTGGATACGGCAGCTTGGTGCAGAATTTGTGTACCCAGTCTGTCTGCGTCTACTTTTATACCACGCGAAAATGTGTCGACCTTTTCGAAATGTTGTGTAGCTGATGCGGGACATGGGTACCATTCCAATAGTCACCTATTCGGATGTGGGAAACCGCCTAAAACCCACAACCAGTCTGGCCGTCACACCGCCTCTCGTCATTAATCAGCCGGAAGCACGCGGTCGGGGCTGGGGCGGCTCCGCGAATCCCGCAATCGGCGTGCTTACGTGCGCGGCTGTCTGGGCTGGTGAGCACGACAAGAATGATAGCTTAACTGCCTCTGTGTTGGATGCAATTAGCCGGATCTTGTCTTTGCGAATCCTACGGACAAATACGTAGAGGGTAACAGTTCATACTGATTACTGCAACTTTGAAAGTCAGCTTTCTGGGGGAAACTTGGCGTCTGGCACTTCGTGTTTTTCAAAATCTCAGTGATACTCTCCCATGAGTCAGACAAACCTGTCAGCATTCGTGCTGGCTTTCTTTGTATACGTTCAGTATCTCCTGTTAATAATATCTGTAATGGTTCCCGCACTCTCGAACAATATCTTACGATGGATTCACAAGCCTTTTGTATGCAATATCCTCTGAGGAATCAATATATTTTGTCAACATCGTACCAGTCAGCCGAGGTCTACCATCTGCTTTACCTACGACTGAGCCTTTGCAGTCATTCCGTTTGATATTCCTACAAATTGTTACGTTCAAAGCTTGCTTTCCTGGCCATTTAATGCAAGCTGACAATCTTTGCATCACTTCGAAATCTTCTCAACACCCGGCTGATTGTTTGCGCACCTTTTTTCAGATGTTGCTTCATTATAGATCGTATCATACGCAAAAATCCTGAGATTAGTCTTATTATTGTCTGTGAGATCACTAATACATAACATAAACGGCGAACATCTGGACACACTCCTCTGGAGCATTCCTCATATTACTTCATCACTGTCAATATATCCATCCGAGTTTCTGTCTCCTCCATACCAAGATATCCTCAGTCCTGTCAGAAATTTCGTTTGATACCCACATGTGGTTGTAACTTAGTTAATAAAGCCAAATGTTGTTGTTATCTTTTTAGTAAGGCGAAGGCAAATATGTACCTCCCGTTCTGCGCAACTGGACTAGTGCCCCCTCGCTAATAATACAGACGGTACACTCTTACTCCCTCCCCCCCTTCCATCACCTATACCACCCCATCATCAGCATCAAAGCCATGGCCTTTAGAACTACTCCAGGCCCGGGTCCCCGTTCTTGTTCATTCCAGATGTTGCCGTATTTACTTAAACTGCATTCAATTCGTTCCATTTCCATCTCCTGTAGTAATGATTCATTTCTCATGTGGTTTAATCCTGATGAACCTCTTCTTCTTGTTGGAAGTTTAATTTCTGCACTTTATATCTTACTTAAAGTTATTTTTTCGAATATCTGTAATTTATCCCTAAGTAGAAGAACTGGCCTGGCAATAGATTTTTTAAACACTTTTGGAGGGTATCTCAGATACTTAAAAAATCTATCGCCGTTTCACCAGAAATCACGTACTTCATTTTTTTCATCTTCGTAAAATTCATATGCTGAGAACGCAGCTGTCTGAGTCTACAAATTCGCGTAATTATTTTAATTCTAGCTGATTTGGTACTTGTTAGGCGTTAATTATCAACTCACTTTTTGTCTTCGTATTGACAAACAAGGATCATGTAACAAAGTCAGCTCCTCTTCTTTGTTTGTTGTTTACCGTTTTTTCAGTGCTCTTTCATCTGCTCATCATGTTGTGCTTTTCTTTCTTCTGCTCATGCTGTTTCCAGTTTCTATATTCTCCTGCCTAGAAAGCCTTCTAAATTTAGTGGCTTATCCTTATAAACTTTTTTGTTGCATTTTTTCGTAGATGTTGTTTCTTTCTAGTTTCTTTATCTTATTTCTGTAACCCATGCTACTGTCGATTTCTTTTTCCAGAAATATAGGAATATTTGTTTCACAGAGATCTCATTCGTTAGAGGTGTCCAAAGAAGGTTAGTCATCGCTTTGCCATTACTTTTGTTATTTTCTCTATATTTCGTGGATCTTCTCGTTGCTTTTTATATTTTCGCCATTTTTAGTCTGTATTGCGCACATTATTTTTCTAATAATCCGTCTCTCAAGTACTTTCGCCCTGTCTGGCTTATAGTTCATCAATAAGCATTCAAATGCATGTCAGCTTTCTGGTCTTACTACTCTGGTATAATGTCGTAGTTCGTTTCTAAACATGCATTTCTTGTTACAGATTTTTATTTGTCAAACCGTAAACACTTTCTCAATTTTATTAATTCTTCCATCTATTGGAAACGTTTCTTGTTTATTCTGCAGTGTAGTTTCTCCAAGATATTAAAATTTACTAATTCGCTCTATTTTAGATACTTGTGTTTGTATATATTTTGGTACATTTATTATCTTGTTTTTCCACTGAAATTATGTCACCAGCTGCATTCGCTATTTGCCAAAAGCAGCAGCTGTTTCCGAAATTACTGCAAAATTTTACATAAATTTCAGGCAGTTTACCCAAATGCCATTTGTTTTCCGTCCGAGAATTTTTGGTTCGGTTTCGCGGTTTCTTAGCTCCAAGTCCCATCTCGTGATATTGTTTTCTAATATGTAGTTAAACAGTAACGGTGATTAGCCTTCGTCATATCAAAGTTCCACGAATTTTTTTTATTTATTTTGTTTTAATACAAAATTTTTTAATGATTTTACCTATTGTTTCTCTATCTACAGAACCAAGCGCTGGACAACGTTTTGTGCTAAATTATTAATTTTAAGTTGAAATCTGTTCTGTGCAGGATCTTCGCTTTAGGATACCACCCTGATATTCTCCCAGTTGTTTGCCTAAAGCTTCTTCCACTCTGTTCTGCGTAAGTTCTTTTTTTTTAAATATTTTGTACCTGCTGGCTTTTGTTTGCCTTTATTTTTATGTAGGGAGTGGATTAATTCTATTCTCAATTCTCCTGAAATCTTCCCTGTTATACAAATGTTTTCAAAAAGCAAGTGTAGATCACTAATAATTTTTCGTTCTGACCTTTTCAATAATTCTTTTGTAATGTAGTCTTCGCCATTTGCTTTGTTGTTTTAGAGTATTTTGATGACTTCACGAATTTCTAGCTCTGTTGGTGGAAAATCTTCCCCACATTTTTATGATACTACTGGAAACTTTAATGTAACTGTGGGACTCGTCGTTTTAAGTGCCTGTCGGAAATATTTGGTCTTATTTTGGGAATTCAAGGATGATCCTGGATTTCCAGTTTACGTCTTTAAATCACAAAATGGGAAATTCTCATAAGGCATGCACTACGAACTGTTTGTGTTTCTTCAGTGAAGTTCTTGAAGTTCACGTTCTCTGCTTGTGACTTGAAGTGGTTAATTTGTTTTGCGGCCGCTCACCTTACATTATTTTGAAGCGCGAGGCCATCGTCTTCTTGCGCCCTGTCGTTTCTTATATAGAGTAAAAAACCGTTGGTTTTCAGTAGTATGTAATTGTACAAGGGTGGAGCTGCTGCCAGGTTTTCCGCTGAGAACGAGGCTATTTATTGGTGCTAATTGTATGATTATTCACTTTAGACGGTAATTGATGGAAATATGCTTGCTGTGGTGTCACCGCCAGACACCACACTTGCTAGGTGGTAGCCTTTAAATCGGCCGCGGTCCGTTAGTATACGTCGGACCCGCGTGTCGCCACTATCAGTGATTGCAGACCGAGCGCCGCCACACGGCAGGTCTAGAGAGACTTCCTAGCACTCGCCCCAGTTTTACAACCGACTTTGCTAGCGATGGTTCACTGACAAAATACGCTCTCATTTGATGAGACGATAGTTAGCATAGCCTTCAGCTACGTCATTTGCTACGACCTAGCAAGGCGCCATTACCAGTTACTATTGATATTATGAATAATGTACCGTCAAGAGCGACGTTCACCATTTATGGATTAAAGTTAAGTATTCCACCAGCTACGTCCGTTTTTTCTAAATTATTATTTCCTTGTCCTGTTCCAGACCTCACGCCAGCCTGCGTGAGCTAAAACGCGTGCCTTTCAGCTTCCTCTTGTAACCCGGTGTTGACTCTCCTGCCAACCCACAACACTTGCAGCCGATTGAAAAGTGGTCAACCAACGCTTGTACCACGATCCTTGCAGTGACTAGTTCATTTTTTTAATAGTCGAACGTAAACGACACACATACTCATATGGAGTTCATTCTTGTTTCTTACAAGAGGCCGGGTCGTACCCATTCGTGCGGAGGTTAAAGTGCCCTCACCAATTTATAAAGTAAAAATAGAAAATAATATTTTAACGTTTTCCTCCAAGTCGTTAAAACTTTCAGAAATATATAACCACACATATTTTTATATGAATGTTCATTTGAAGTGAATAAAGGGGAACAAGACGAGCTGAAGTACGGGTACTTGGCTTCTCTCATAATTATATACCACCGCCGTTACAAATGGAAGTGATGCTATCTCACCAACCTCCTGTGATGATGGAACGAAATGTCTCAAAGAGGCTTTCAGAAGTTGCGACATTCAAATAGCCTTTCTGTTCATTTTAATTTCGTTGGCTATGTTCGTTGTTTCAATAAATCAGTTCTAGGTAAAGTTGGAATGCTTACTCCAGCAAGGATGAGGTCATTATTTTCCATTACATACATTTTCATCCCATACCCTCAACGTTGCTGAGGCGTTAAACTAACTGCACTGAGTCAAAGCTTCCCACTGAGTAAGATGCGTCGGTCGGAAGTAGAACTCAAGTTTTCTGACTTCCGCCATCGTAAACTTCTAGGTTTGACACTAAGAGTCATTCTCTAATTCTCACATTTGTCAAAAGTACGAGCTGTACGTTAAAACAAGGAAAATTTCGAGCATCTGCTGTATTATTCTGAATTGGATAATTTGATTTACACGGGAATATAATACGAAAAAAAGTCTGGAAATAGTTGCCCATTTGGCTAGGATCCGCGAAGAAAATTCGAAGCCAGTTCATGACCACCGCCGTTGCTGACAGGTTTATTTCGTCGCTGCCAGGCGCTCTCCACAGTATACACAGTGCAGTTCGAAACAAGAAGACAGGCGCTTGGCGTAGTTCCGCGCGCAGCCATCGGCGCGCTGCTTTACATCACAATTAGACGCGCTTTGCATACGTCACAGAGGCTGTTGCCACCCAGCTACGTGGCCCCCTTCACAACGCCAACTGCAGCCGCCTCACGAAAGCGACGTTCTCTGTCTGCTATTTCCGCAGTACAAAATCTCTTCACATATATTGGAGATTCAGATGCCCCAACCAATCGGTGTTATGCAACCTACAACACGCTCAAATACGACGGGCAAGATTTTCATATTCTCTCGTTAGCTGCGCACGGAACGGGACCTTATTGTAGGAATTTCAATGTAGTTAAATTTGTACTGGGATACGTTTTCGCTATAGTTCCTAGTTTTCGATTTATTCAAGAAAAAATTACGGAAGTGATCTTCAAATGCGTTATTCTTGAATAACTTGAAAAGTGTAGCCTCCAGCGAAAACTTGTCCTAGTATAAGATTTAACTAAGATTTCAGCTTAAGCGTAACAAAATTTCCTACGAAACGATACTGTTCATTTATTCTTTAGGACTGATAGTTTGCACGTAGCGAGTGAGAGAATATGAAAATCTCACATGTGGTTTTTAAAGGCGTCGCAGGTTGCGTAAAACCCCATAGTTAGGGGCGGCTGAATCACTTAGTTAAGGAATATGAGTAAAACGTTGATGAATGAGCAGATACTAACATTTTGCTGTGGCCTAGATTTGTTTTCAGATTATCAATCTCAAGATTAGTTGTTCAAAACTCTATTGACCTTAAAACTATTGCCTCTCGCTTGATACGAAGAGGTAATACTTACGTGATAAGTGCTAGCAATACGGTGTGTCTGATTGCACGCTCTAGAGGCTTACATTAACTTTCTGGACGAGCTAATTTCCCATTCAGTGAATGACAATTGGATATTAGGATGGTCGTTCAATAAATAATATCTCATTTTTTTAGAGTCGTTAATATACACAGGACGCAAACATAACTGTTTTCATGCGCCACAGTGGTATAGGGGAAGTCAAGGCAAACGATATTTGCGGACTATGAAGCCGGTAAACAGCCCCAAATTAGCATAAAGAAGCCACTTAAACTGCAGCCCATGTGCCCCGCGCGAGATTTTCAATATCCTCTCGCTCTCTTAAACCACCGGCCCAGTTGCGTTCATATTATTAATCTAAGGCTAACAGCGTTGCGGCAGCGGTAACACTGGTTCTCGTCAGTTCCCGGGAGTCAATCGCTGTTGGTCTTGGCCAGCACTTGGATGGGTAACCGTCAAGGTCTGCCGTTCGCTGTTGGCAGTTGGGATGCACTCAGCCTCTGCGAGGCGAACTGAGGAGCTACTTAACTGAGAAGTAGCAACTCCGATCACGAAAACTGACAACATCCGGGAGAGCGATCTGACGGCCACATGACCCTCCACTCCATACCCGCAACCCGTGACGCCTAACGGTTGAGGATGACATGGCGGTCAGTCGGTACTGTATGGTTTTTACGAGGCCTGTTCGGACTGAGTAAATTAATTTAAGCCGTCCCATGAGGGCAATGAAAGAAATAAATACCATGCAAAAACGAATTATGTTTTCAATTCACTCTAAAAGTAATCCTCAAGTAAGCACAGTAGTTTCGTAGTAAGATGGCAAGACAAAGAAAAAGGATAATTACTAATTTTTGTGCTGCTAAAAGTCACAAAATTTTGAGGTAAAATTTACAGAAACATCAATTATGCTGTGGAAGAACAAAAGATTTTTGAATGATTGGCGGGAATGCAGCAGCGTGGCGTCGTCAACAACTGCTGATATATCGATACTAAAACACCCTGCCATTTTCAAGTCAAAACTGCAGTTTTGTATTGAAAATTGCAGGGTGTGTTACTGTTGAAACATTGGTGATTATCAGCACCACCCTAGCCGCATTTCCGTTAGTTATTTAGCAAAACTCTAGGGCGGCGCGTGTATTCTATAGCTTAGGTATCTTTTGTAGGCCTGTTTGAGCTGTTCCCCGACTTGATAGACGACAGGTGGTGATGACTGATACTGCCCGCAAATACTGACTCTTAGCAGTAGGTATGTGCCGACAACAAATTGTGTTGCATTATTTATTGAACGAGATTTGTACATCCAACAGGAGCACGCCTAGTAAAGCACGATGTTCAAGCAGTGGGCAGATTGCTTAATTGGTTGCTGAGGTCGGTTTTTATCGCCAGACTCCGAGAAGATTTGTCTCGTTTCAGAACCACTTATCGTGCGAATTTAAACATGGTAACTGGAGTGTCTTAATCAGTCGACCTTAGGTATATTTTAGTGGGAACATCTTTTCAAATCCCGCGCCCGGGTTCCCGGCTTCGATTCCCGGCGGGGTCAGGGATTTTCTCTGCCTCGTGATGACTGGGTGTTGTGTGATGTCCTTAGGTTAGTTAGGTTTAAGTAGTTCTAAGTTCTAGGGGACTGATGACCATAGATGTTAAGTCCCATAGTGCTCAGAGCCATTTGAGCCCATCTTTTCAAATGGCTCTAAGCCATATGGAACTTAACTTCTGAGGTTATCAGTCGCCTAGCACTTAGAACTAATTAAAGCAAACTAACCTAAGGACATCACACACATCCATGGCCGAGGCAGGATTCGAACCTGCCACCGTATCGGTCGCGCGGTTCCAGACTGCAGCGCCTAGAACCGCACGGCCACTCCGGCTGGCAACATCTTTTCAGACTTGTACAGTGTAGAAATGGCACAATCGGATCCTGGAGACGTAAAGTGGGATAAGCCATCAGTCTGTTTGTTCTGAAGATCACTTCATATCTTTGGTTTACACGGGGCATTCACTACATCACAATACATTTAATTAAAGGGGTGTTCAGAGGTTCACGTGTGTCATTGTCGAATTCAGTATAATCGCACAGATATATCCTCCTTCGTTTTTTTTTGCGAATGTTTAAGACCTAATCACATAATATTTAATAAGTAGAAGCTCATTATTTTGGCTCCAAATATCGCAGAATTCGTTCCATAATGTTATACCTGGCCGAGAAAGATTAATTTCTTTGTAAAATTAGGTGTCACTGACGCTGTTTAGGACTGGTATTTTCCCATCATCACCCTTCATCTGTTCGGCGTCTTTAAAATTATCTTCCGTCACGATAAGTGGGTGCGACCTCCTACTTTGCGTGGAAGTTAGAACTTAACGTTTTATAAACCTCCCTGTGCCCCATAAAATGTCGTAAGCTGTAAATGCCGTTACAGACTGTAATAAAAACTGCGTTAAGGCGGCTGTTTAAGGAAATTATGTAATGAAATTTTCGCCGACACGAGAACGCGTCGTAACTCTGCAAGAACAGGGCAGCGTGTACTTGACCCTGCGAGCACGGCGCACGCAGTATCGGTGCTAACAGCGGAAGCATGTGCCAGTATTTGCTCGCCTCCCCCACCTCTTAAGCTCGGCGTTCATCTGCTTTATGTACACATAATCCGGTCTCCCCCACGATACAATGACTGCTAATAAACAGCAGCTATGGGACCTTAGGAACTCTGGCAATTCCGAGGTAAACATGTTCTTAACGATATACAAATTTGGAAAGGCGACTGCGGATAAACATTTATCTTCTTGCATATGACAGTTTCGGCTGTAAAATTGTTCTCTATCTCACAGACGGTGTAGGTTACAAATAACGCTCCCGTAAAAGCGCCTAAGAATCTATTACTTTGTTACGGAACGTTGAAAACAATTTTATCATCAGAACAGTAAAAAGTGCAGAGCAAAAGTAATCAGTCTAGAATGGTCAAACTTGTATTTGAGTTTCACCACCGAATCGATGTCTAGAACTAGCGAAATTTTTTCAGATCGCCGCTGCTCAACCCAAACATTCTCACCACTGTCCGACGTGATATGAGACTCCATCTGGTGGCATTGTGGGCACTTGGCGCGGTAAGGGAAAATTGTATGCACTGAGGAGACGAAAGTGATGAAGTACCACCTAATATCGTGTGGAGCCTCCTTTTGCTCGGCGTTGTGCAGCAACTCGACGTGGCGTGGACTGAACAAGTCGTTGAAAGCCCACTGCATATATGTTGAGCCTTGCTGCCTCTATAGCCGTCCATAGTTGCGAAAGTGTTGCCGGTACACGATTTTGTGTACAAACCGACCTCTCGATTACATCCCACAAATGTTCTGTTGGTTCACGTCGGGCGATCCGGGTGGCCAAATCATTCACTCAGATTTTGTCCAGAATGTTCTTCAAACCAATCGCCAACACGTGTGTCCCGGTGACATGGCGCACTGTCATTCACAAAAATTCCGCCGCTGTTGGGAACATGAAGTGCGTAAATGGCCGCAAATGGTGTTCAAGTAGCCGAACATAACCATTTCCAGTCAATGAGCGGTTCACATCAACCAAAGGACGCAGTCCATTCCATGTAAATACAGTTCACCCATTATGGAGCCACCACTAGCTTGCACAGTGCCTTGTTGACAACTTGGGTCCATGGTTTCGTGGGGTCTGCGCCCTACTCGAACTCTACTTATCAGCTCTCACCAACTGAAAAATGGCTCTGAGCACTATGGGACTTAAGTTCTGAGGTCATCAGTCCCCTAGAACTAGGACTACTTAAACCTAACTAACATAAGGACATCACACACATCCATGCCCGAGGCAGGAATCGAACCTGCGACCGTAGCGTCTCACCAACTGAAATCGGACTCGTCTGACCAGGCCAGGTTTTTCGAGTGGTCTAGGGTCCAAGCGATATGGTCACGAGTCAAGGAGAAGCGTGCAGGCGATGTCGTGCTATTAACGCCGCATTGCCATGCACTGTTCTGAGGGATACACTGATGGTACGTCCATCATTGCTTTTTGCTGTTATTTCACGAATTTTTGTCTCTTAGCACTGACAACTCTAAACTAACGCCGCTGCTCTCGGTCGTTAAGCGAAAGTCGTCGGCCACTGCGTTGTCCTTGATGAGAGGCAATGCCCGAAATTTGGTATTCTCGGCACACTCTTAACACTGTGGATTTCGGAATGCTGAATTCCCTAACGATTTCCGTTATGGAATATCCCAAGCGTCCAGATCGACGCTGTAGTGAGCGTACGTGGAAAGTGTTTGAAGGACTGTGAAACGACGAGCAAGCGAGAAAGGGTGGATATCCATGCCTCATCACAAAACTTGGAATTCGGAGACTTGCCCTCTGTGTAAAGAAGTAAATCGGCGATCTGTGGCAGATCTGACGACAAAGTACAATGCTGGTGCAGGCAGTAGTATTTTGGAGCACACTGTTCAACACACATTTTCAACAGGGGGCTCCACAGCACAGTACCCCTAAATGTTCCCATATTGGGTCAACGACATTGGCAATTACAGTTCCTGTTATCACAGTATCATCGAGATTGGACCGTGGATCAATGGAAACGTGTCGCGAGGCCTGATGAATCACTTTACGCGAGGTCGATGGTAGTGTCCTGATAGGCCGTCATTCAGGCACACGATTTCTCGAAACATTCACGTCGCCACGGACGCAGGCCAGTGGGTGCAATAGTGTGGTATGGGGGACATTCCCATGGACTTGAAGGGAGACTGACATCTGTGGTCTACGTCAACATAGTGTCTGACCACTTGCTCCCTTTATGGTTGATCTCTTCGCCGACGGCGACGGTGTCTTCCAGCAGGATAACTGTCAGTGTCACAAGGCCAGAATTGTGCTACAGTGGTTTAAGAAGTGTGGCTATGACCTCACTTTGATTTCTTGGCTACCAAATTCACCTTTTCTGAACGATGTAACACCTCTGGAACGTTACTGAGCGCCAGATTTGCGTCCACAAACCATCCCCCCGTAGAGCATGTCAACTGCGAAACTAGCACGTGGACGTGATGCCAGAAACTTCCGGAAACATCTCAAAGACTTTGTCGAATCCTTGCCAGGCACTGTCGCTGCTGTGTAGCGTTCCGAATGTGGACAAATGTGGACCAAAACACAATTCAGCAGCTAATCCACGAGGTTTTCGACTGATCAGTCTATTTTTTACTATTTGCCATTGGCTACACGTTCGTTCGGCATTTTTTGGAAATTTGTGATAAGTTTCTATGGGACCAATCTGCTGAGGTCATCGGCCCCTAGGCTTACACACTAATTAATGCAACTTAAACTAATTTACGCTAAGGAGTCGAACCTTCGACGGGGAGACCCGCGCGAACCGTGACAAGACGCCTAAGACCCCGCGGCTACCCCGCGCAGCTTCCGGCATTACGAAACGTCGTCTGTATCGCGTAAGGTGCGACTGTAATCCTTTGTCGTCGTTCGTCCTTGAAGAGTAACAGAAGGATGGATGAATAGATTGATAATCCCATCTACTGACGTTTAGTCTTTGATCCGTGATGGCTTTGATGCTAGTTAGTTGGCACTAGACGTGTATTCCTTCACCATCTCGACTTTATTTATATACTGTCCAGAAGAACTCGATAGACTTGCACAAACTCTTACCCCTGCACCGAGCGAGGTGGAGCAGTGATGAAGACACTGAACACTCATTTGGTGATGGGGCAGAGGGGCGCGGGGGGGGGGGGGGGGGGGGGGGGGAAGGTAGGGCGGGGTAGAAGTCTCAGTTCGGTCATAGATGTTTCGTGGTTTCCCTAAATCGCTTAAGGTAAACAATGTAGAAATTCCTTGGAAAGGACGCAGGTCATATCTTTTCTCGTTCTTCCCCAATCCGAACTTGCGTCCCATCTCTAACAACCTCCTGGTCAACGTCGCGTTGAACCTTCCTCCTTCTCCAGTGCTCGTTTATAGTTATCTTGACATGAACGTAAACTCCATTATGGAATCCAGTTAACGTAATAGTTTGAGACTGATTCCAACGTAAACACTCGAACCTACAGAGCGGCACATACCAATGTAGGCGACAGCGAGAAAATAAAACAGCACGGAGTTGTTTGATACCGGCACTGAGACCCTAAAATGTAAAAAAGAGGCTCACAATGTGCCATTGTTTTAGGGCATTATTCATTAATCTCAGGCCACACCTGCTGTACACGAAAAATGTGATATTCGCAATAGGGAAGGGGGAAAGGAATAAACTGGAAGTATTTCAAGGACGCGTCTCCAGAAGGACGTCCAAAACTAAGCAGACAGGTGAAGTGCGAATTGCCGGTCGGGGTGGCCGAGCGGTTCTAGGCGCTTCAGTCTGGAACCGCGCGACCGCTACGTCGCAGGTTCGAATCCTGCCTCGGGTATGGATGTGTGTGATGTCCTTAGGTTAGTTAGGTTTAAGTAGTTCCAAGTTCGGGGGGACTGATGACCACAGCAGTTAAGTCCCATAGCGCTCAGAGCCATTTGAACCATTCGAAGTACGAATTGAAGAGATCCTGAAAAGAATAGGCGAGCAGTGAATTCTGGTAATAACTGCAACCTTTATGAGGAAGACAGATTATTGGGTCGGTAAACAATCAGAGAATCTTGGCGCTAGACGAAAAAGTGGGGGGGGGGGGGGTGTAGTATCGTATTGGCAAACAAACACTACGCCAAGCAGTACGTATGGTGTGACACTAGTGAAATGTTACGGCAAATTAGTGAGAGATGCAGGACGAAATCAAAAAAATTAATTTTTTTAGAAGTACAGAAGTAAAGGACGGCATTAAATCACCCGCAAACCTGCAGACTTTAAAAAAATGAAGCTGTATGTTTCTTCGCCCGGTTTGGTCGAGTGTGAGATAGGAACCCTAACCAGAATTGCAGATACTTAAAAAAAACAAAAAAAACGTAGTTGAGTTTATAGAGCCTTGCGATTCCGGTCTTCACTTGCAAAACGAATGAAAGCTGTGCACACTTTGTACACGAATTCTTCACCACAGATTTTTCATTTGAATGTTGTCTTTGTGATCAATTACTGGATTAAGTCGTTTCATGAAGCTGACACTCTTTCCTCATTCGTAAAAAATGGTTCTGAGCACTATGAGACTTAACTACTGAGGTCATCAGTCCCCTAGAACTTAGAACTACTGAAAACTAACTAACCTAAGGACATCACTCACATCCATACCCGAGGCAGGATTCGAACCTGCGACCGTAGCGGTCGCGTGGTTCCAGACTGTAGCGCATAGAACCGCTCGGTCACTCCGGCCGGCCCTCATTCGTATTATTCTATTAATATTGGTACGTATGTCTGCTATGTAACTCAGATGAGCTAAGCGTGTGGCTGGAACAACAACGATTTGTTTTTGGTACTACATGAGATACAATATGATCTGATCGCAGTCGGCATTTTGAAGAAGAAAATAAAATGTGTTGTAAGAGATTGCGCATGATATTCCATTATCCTTTACCGTGGGTAGCCGAGTATTTTGATTTGTTTTCCTCCGGTTTGCAACACGCCACTGTGCTGCCCTCATCGTCAGGCACACACTTCACTCGACCAAACTATCACTCGAACAGATTTGTTACATATGTAATGACGTGATGATAAGAGTGAATCGAAAACAGAGTGCTTGTTTGATGTGAAAAGCGAGTTGGCGAGTGCAAGCATGACGCGACGGCTCCCCGGCCAGGCCCGCAGCCCCGGCGCTCGCCTCCCCCCCCCCCCCCCCACCCGTCCCCCACCGACGCCCCACCCCCGCTGCCGGCGCGCCGTGATGCAGGTTGACGCCGTCCCCTTCCCTCCCCCGCGGTGCGGCGCCTGACGTCACATCGCCATGGCAACCACATCCCCGCGTGTGTCGCGCGCGATGGCCGCCGCCACCGCCGCCCCAGTCGATATCTCCCAATACAATAACTCCCCGCGGGCCGCGCCGACACGGAACAAACGCAGCGCCAGCTCCGGCTGCGACTGTGGCGCGAGCGCAAATTTGCCTTCCACGAGACTTCTAATTTAATGTCGCGCTAGGGGGGAGCAAACTGCCGGATAATCCACTTGTCAGCCGTTCAGGTTTTCGTCTCTGTTTCCTACCGGCGGCGGAGAAATTTGCCGATCGAGAGAATCGCGATCACACTCGGTGGTTAGGTACCCAACGACAACAAGATGCTGACGCGACTACCTACCGTATCCCAGTGTGTTGTTCCAGTAATTCTGGGAGTTTTTTTTTTTTTTTTTTTTTTACTTTATTGTTATTTTAAAACCTGTACAACTCAGGTAGGCTGGCAGCGGCACACTACGCCGCTCTTCAGCCATAGCGTTTTACAAGAGTATAAAACATGGTGAATGACAATGAACAAAGTGACGGGCAAAAGAGAGAGGTCACAGAGACATAAAAAACACGGAGTCGTTCACATGTGATGATAGTAATTCTGGGAGGGAAGTGAGAAGTATTTATATGGGGGGATATGCGAAGTTAATACGTTCTCACATCAGTGGTGTAGCGGTCATTTTATGGAACTAATGTTTCACGGTCTGTCTACCTCGAAGTCAAAGAACAGAAAGTTTGTTAATCATATACCGGGTGATCAAAAAGTCAGTATAAATTTGAAAACTGAATAAATCACGGAATAATGTAGATAGAGAGCTACAAATTGACACACATGCTTCGAAAGACAAAAAATTACAAAACTTCAAAAAATGTCCGACAGATAGCGCTTCATCTGATCAGAATAGCAATAATAAGCATAACAAATTAAGACAAAGCAAAGATGATGTTCTTTACAGGAAATGCTCAATATGTCCATCATCATTCTTCAACAATAGCTGTAGTCGACGAATAATGTTGTGAACAGCACTGTAAAGCATGTCTGGATTTATGGTGAGGCATTGGCGTCGGATGTTGTCTTTCAGCATCCCTAGAGACGTCGGTCGATCACGATACACTTACGACTTCAGGTAACTCCAGAGCCAATAATCGCACGGACTGAGGACTGGGGACCTGGGAGGCCAATCATGACGAAAGTGGCGGCTGAGCACACGATCATCACCAAACGACGCGCGCAAGAGATCTTTGACACGCCATCTGTCGGACATTTAGTGAACTTCGTTTGTTTTTTGTTCTAATAAAACCCCATGTCATTCCAAGCATGTGTGTCAATTTTAACTCTGTATGTACATTATTCCGTGGTTTATTAAGTGTTCAAATTTATACTGACTTTTTGATCACCCTGTATGTATCGAATAAACTACTTATCTGTCTTTTTCTTCTTATTGACCAGATAGAATCACGAGAAAACGTTTGATTTCTTTGTTGTTTCCTACTTTTTATTATTTCCTTACCTTGTCTTTACTTCTGTTCATGTTTTTTTTTCGATTTCTTACTTACTCTGCCTTGGAAACCTTCCAAATTTAGTATTTTATTGTTGAAAAAAGTTCTTCTAGTTATTTCCAGTCTCTTGAGGCTGTTACTTTCAAGTTCTTTTCTTATTTCTGTAATCCATGGCATTGTTAACTTAGTTTTACAGAAATACAGGAGTATTTACTTCGTCAGCCCGTTCTCAGCGATTAGGCAGAGTTGTTTTGGTAGGTCTCCGTTTTATTTCTCATTTTTCAACTATCTGTGGTTTGTGTTGCACCCATTATTTTTTTAACAAGAACCTCTATCCTGTCTAGCCTATAGCTATCTTTATTCATGATGTTCCTGTTTAGATTTCGCTATCGATTTCGCTGCTGTGTAATTCCATTATCAGAGGTCCATATCGCTGTCCAAATCGTTCGACCATGCAATACGTAGCGAGCACATGACAAGTTTATCGACGTCACCATTTTCCGCAGTAAATGTATAAAGATTTCTTTTGTGAATTCGAACTCCTTTTTCTTGCTGCAGTACAATATTTATTTTTTCCTTCTTTTATGTTAAAGACATCTCACGCGGTTTCGTTTTTAAAAGTAATATTTATAGATAGAGTTGACATCATAATTTTTACGTGAATAAAATGTTACAGTCGTTCACCCGTCCTGATAAAATATACGACCATATGAGAGGAACCGCAGATTTTTGGCAGAACAAACCAGTAACCGTAAAATTTTATCCACATTTCATTTACGCTCTTAACTGTTTCGAATCTCTTAGTATCACATATCAAAACAAAACATCCTTTCCAGAAAATCCATTGAGATGCCTTTAATATGCACGGTGGCCAGTATCAGACCGGTCAGGAAAAATGTTTCACGCACCTCAGCATAAGCAACCCAACTTACATCTTCCGCACCTGGCTGTCTATCTCACTGTGCATGAAACGTTTTCCGTGTGAGTTTTATACTGCGCAAAACAGTCAAAGAACCACTTTTTAGAAATCACGTTGCTAGTGTCTTCTTGAATTGTCTCCTCGCACACAGCATCTTTTACGAGTCCGCTATTTGAATTGCTCAGTGTCATAGAGTCAAGCACGTTTCATTTGGACAGCCATGTGGACGTCTGAAGATGGAATTATATACATACGATGTAGATGGCTGAATGTAATTGTTGGTGCCGGCCGGTGCGGCCAAGCGGTTAAAGGCGCTTCAGTCTGGAACCGCGCGACCGCTACGGTCGCAGGTTCGAATCCTGCCTCGGGCATGGATGTGTGTGATGTCCTTAGGTTAGTTAGGTTTAAGTAGTTCTAAGTTCTAGGGGACTGATGACCGTAGATGTTAAGTCCCATAGTGCTCAGAGCCATTTGAACCATTTTTTAATTGTTGGTGGCCGAGCGGTTCTAGGCGTTTCAGTCTGGAACCCCTCGACCGCTACGGTCGCAGGTTCGAATCCTGCCTCGGGCATGGATGTGTGTGATGTCCTTAGGGTTGTTAGGTTTAAGTAGTTCTAAGTTCTGGGGGACTGATGACCTGAGGTGTTAAGTTCCAAAGTGCTCAGAGCCATTTTTGAATGTAATTACGGAAATTATAAGTAAACAATGTTGAGTTCTATACTGGAAGCTACATTATTCGTAAGTGCAGATGATCGCCGATCCCGAGCTCTATCTGAAGAGATGAAACGCAAAAGAGGAAGCGTACTCATTACTTGGTGGCAGGTTAACAACATCAGCAATACCTGTGATGCTGTAGCAGTTGCCTGCTGCAACGAAAGTACTTCCTCTTAGAAAGCAAGTGAGAGCGATGACATATTATCACAGTTTCTTAGGTAGATTGTGTTGAATATCTCCTCTACACCGAGGCTGCTGGAAGAAAGAAGGAAAGAAGATAACGACTTAAAGTCTGTAGAGACGGAACTCAACGCCAGACAGGACAAGGATGGGAAGCAACCATCGTGGCATCCACTTTTGTCGATTGAGGAGGCTGGGTAAGGATTTGAACCCCGTACCTCCATGCTGGAACTCCGCTGCTTTAGCCGCGGCGGGACCGTGCTCGCACTGTTGAATTATAGAGAAGGAATTTATCTGTTTCTTTTTCGTAGAAAAAATCTTGACCATCTGATGATTTTTTTTTTTTTGGAATGGGAGGCCTAAAATGAATTTTCACTCTGCAGCGGAGTGGGCGCCGATTTCAAACTTCCTGGCAGATTAAAATTTTGGCCCTTCTGCAGCCTTTCATGCTTCAAGGAAGTCTCCAGCGTACTTTGCGGGAGGAGAGGTACAGGCAGAAGTGAAGTTATGAGGACTTGGACAGCTCAGCAGGCGGAGCTATTGCACGGGAAAGCCAACGGGCTCAGTTTCGAGTCAGTGTCGATCTGCCAGGAAGTTTCATTGGAAAGCCTAAATTAGTATGGTGAGACTATTTGGAACCTGGTAATCCCCGATGCCAGTTCCAACGTTTAACTCTGCGCAGCCACCGCAGATGCAAACTTCTCGGCAGTGTCTCACGATGTGAAGCCATGCGACGTGACTGATGATGAGCCGTACGTACTAAGACATTAAAGGGTTCCATTGTTATTGCTTGAGAGAAGTAGGCTGTGTACCGGCACGGCGTTTGTATATCTGTTTCTCTGTATCACCACAGCTACCCATGCAAACAAACCCTACCTTGTGAAGTGATACGTCGTAGTCTCTCGTGCTTGGAACGTCGTAACAGGTCGGCCAACGGTATTGATAAACCACGAACTCTACTACAACACTCTTGGCAAAGGTACTGCTGCACTGTACAAGATATCCAGCGAAGGAATCCCTGATTTCAATGTTAAATATCTAGAAAATTAAAATCGATAAACGAGTGCAACAAAAGGGATGATTATTCTTATTTATGGATTCTTCCGTCGCTTGTTGATAGAAAAATTCCATATTGAGGGTTGAATAACACTTAGGCAGTTTTTTGTACTACTGATTTATATTTGTATGAACTAGTTTTCGGCTTATTAGGCCATTTTCAGATAACTACTGGCTATTGTTTACAAAGAGCTTGTGCTCTTACGAACCAAACATTCTGGATTAAGATACAACGCACTTACATACGATGTTTAGTTGTGGTATTGTATTTGGAATTGTCAAATGGGTCTTTCGACTTTTTGTTCTGTAAAACTGTTCTTTAACTTAATAAATCACATTTTATTGTTACCATGTATGACAACAATTAGAATTATTTAGAATACACATTATTACAAAATTACAATTTTTTTGTATTTGTTGTGAACAGCTGCACTGGACACTAATTGTTGGTTGTACAACAGCGATGTTTTCTTTGGGGGTTAAATTTTGTTATTAGAAAAATTGTGGATTAATATATATCGAATATTACATTGTTACAGTTGAGTTACAGTTAGGAATGTAAACACATAAGGGATATTAAATTATACTCGGGTGTGAATTTGTTTACTATTGGAATACTTTGTGGTTAGTAGCGGGTTTACTTTATTGTGTAAAGTTTAAGAGTGGTAATGTGCTCAGTTGCAATTGGTGATTTAGAACTAACTGGGGATTTAGGGCTACGTGTTTGTTAATTTCAAGTGCTTCTAGCAGGCTGAGCTTTCTGACTTTTTCTTTTTTTTTTTTTTTTTTTTTTTTTTTTTTTTTTTTTTGTCTATATGTAGCACTTCTATGTATGTTAGATATTTCTGTCCTCCTATGAGCACATGTTCAGCAAAGGTGAAAGATATAAGAATTTTGTACACAAGTTATACAAAAGTTTCGAAATAGTTCGAAAACTGCTAATAGCCGGCCTGAGTGGCCGAGCGGTTCTAGGCGCTACAGTCTGGAACCGCGCGACCGCTACGGCAGCAGGTTCGAATCCTGCCTCGGGCATGGATATGTGTGACGTCCTTAGGTTTAAGTTCTAAGGGACTGATGACCTTAGCAGTTAAGTCCCATAGTGCTCAGAGCCATTTGAACCATTTTTGAACTGCTAATAGCTGGCGCTGTACGCTGTACAGCTCATACAGTATCAGGATGTATACTTAACTCGTTATCTGCCAACAGTCATTGCAATCAAATCGCCATCATTCTGAAATGTCCACCAGTGACAGTACGGAGGTGGCGCAAACGAACAAAGAAATTTGCCACCACGTATTGTAGTATCTCAATGGAAGTAGATTCAGATGCCACACAGATCGCCGATACGAGCTCGTCCACCGCGGATGGATGGTTCCGGTGGACAGCGTATTTCGCTGTACCCCACAGAAAAGTAGTAACGAGGAGTCATATCTGGCGCATTTGCAGGCCAGTCCATCCCTGAGTCAGTACATTTTCAATAATCCAACGCAATGACTCTGTTCCTGAAGAATTCATCAAGGAAGTGAAACACCGGTGCTATGTGGTCTGCCCCCATCTTGCACGAACCACTTGGTGCCTGGTCGATCCTCCAACGCCAGCTGTGTGGCGACACACTGTTCCAAAACCGCAACGTAACGTTCACTGTGATCGTTTCTCGCATGAAAAAAAGGGCCCATAATACCTCTGCTGCATATCGCAAACCAAACAGTAACTTTGGAAGAATGCAGTAGTTTCGCTTCACACAAAGCGGGATTTTCAAAACCATAAAATCGCCATTTTTCCTTATTCACGACTCTATTCAGGTGGGAGTTTGCTTCATCTGTGAACCAGAAGCAGCCACCATCAAATCCTTTGTTATCAGTCATTATGAGGATGTCCGCCCCTGGTAGCTGAGAGGTCAGCGCGACTAAATGTCATACCTAACGGCCTGGGTTCGATTCTCGGATTGGTCGGGGATTTTCTCCGCTCAGGGACTGGGTGTTGTGTTGTCCTTATCATCATTTCATTCCCATCGACACGGAAGACGCCGCAGTGGCGGCAAATCGAAAGACTTGCACCAGGCGAACGGTCTACCCGACGCGAGGCCCTAGCCACATAGCATTTCCATTATGAGGATCCGGTTCACAAAGTCAGCACTCTCTCGCACAGCTTGTACAGGTTGTGGCTTTGGATTTTGCGTGGAGACATATGTAGGTTCTGTCTCAGTTATTTCTGCGACCTGGAAAGCTTCAAGAAACCAGTTCTCGGTGCAATTCCCAGTTCCTTGAATTTTGCTAAATAATCCCAGAAAAAGTGGTGACATAATTAGGAGCAACTACAGTTCACTTGGGGCCAACATTCCCCACTAGATCTCAGCAATGCTGCCTGCTCATTAGAAAAAATTGTGTTTGAAAACTGTGCCATTTGGCCGCAGGACTGTCGGTGGTATTCTGGTACCAGAATAATGCATTACTCAATGGAATGCACTATTTCAACCTATTCCTTAGGTACTCCAACCTCCTACCACGTTTCAACGGTAGAATTGAGCACTATGAACTGCGGCCCACTGTTTATAGGCGCTTCGTATTGCGATTAAAGCGCCATCATTAATTCGAAACTTCTGTGTGAAATTCTTACAGCTTTCCCAATAAACATACCGTCTGTTGCACTCGTCTATCAGTCTTAGTTTTCAAGATTTTTAATTTTGAAGTCAGGGACCCCTTCGCTGGACGCCATCTACCAAGCGCTCAGTGACGATTATGGAACAGATTCTTTGAATTCTTAAGATCATTACCTATCGCATTTCCTCAACGAATAATTTTTTCATGAAAAATTTTTGGTCATCAGCTTCTGTTCGTTAGTTAAGTCTTTTCGTACATTGTTTGTTAAATCATTCTTATTTCTCGTAATATCGGTAAAATATGAATGACGTGGGAGACCGAGTGAATACAAATGATTTTCTGCAGCAAGAAGAAATGAATAAAAAGAATCACAGCTTTTTCTGTCACCGCTGAGCAGCGGCGTCAGCAGTCCCTCTGACAGGGGCAAACGAAATTTGGGCGCTTCGATTTTCGATTTCCGAAGACAGCGATTGACAGCCAACCCGTCTGCTGCTCTCGTTCCAGCGCGAACTGCTGGTATGGAAAGCAGTGGGACTGTGTCGCACGTTGCTAGACACGACGACCAGAAGTGAAATGCTCACAGCTCGTTTGTGTTATCCACCGTTGTTCTCACGTTGGAAACTTCGTATAGCTATATGGAAACAGCGAATATATTGTGTAGTTTCTGACTACTCATTTTAATTCCACAATGACTAAAACGTCACCTCGCATTCATTTTTATTTTCAAGCACTCCTCAAAAAAATCACAGTTGCATATACAGAACTGAAGCGTTCGATGAAGTACTGAATGGATGTTTCAGTGTCGAAACGGAACAGAAAATTCGGAAATTTGTGGTAAGGTCTTATGGTACCAAACCACTTAGGTCAGCGGTCCCTATGCCTACACACCACTTAATCTAATTTAAACTAACTTACGCTATGGACGACACACACATACCCATGAATGCCCGAGGGAGGACTCGAACCTCCAACGGGGGGAGCCGCACGGGCCGTTACAAGGCCCTTAGACCACGCGGCTACCTCGCGCGGCTGCGGAACAGAAAGTTACGTGACTGTGGATGGTTATTTCTTCGAAATGCAATTAGAAAATACGTTGTTTCTTCAGTTTAGTAATTTCATAATGTTTTCTCAGCTTCAAATTGGGTGTCAGATATCTGAAAGTCGGTCAGGACAATTCCACATTAGTGGCCGAGCGGATCTAGGCGCCACAGTCTGGAACCGCGAGACCGCTACGGTCGCAGGTTCGAATCCTGCCTCGGGAATGGATGTGTGTGATGTCCTTAGGTTAGTTAGGTTTAAGTAGTTCTAAGTTCTAGGGGACTGATGACCTCAGATGTTAAGTCCCATAGTGCTCAGAGCCATTGGAACCATTATTGCAATTATTCCTATTTTCTCCGTTCTGTAAGGACATATTTGGAGATGAACGAAGTTCTAGCGGTATCAGTCTGTACGGAACCAGTACAGCATACTTCCATATTCCATGTCCGAAATTTAGACATGAATTGTGTAATTGAGTGTTGTACTTAAAACAGTGGAACTAATGACAGTCAAGCTTGGAGGTAACACCATAGCATTGAAACAAAAGTGGCGAAGGGCGCATGTGGACGTGCAAACATTACTAAATTAATAAACAGTATATGATTCTCGCCCAGCCTCATATCTGAGAAACATCAGATGGCGAGGAATAGCCGTCTGGTAACGACACATAAAAGTCCCACCTTTTTCAGTTGGAAAATACTGATCTTTGTGTAGAAACTAAGCAGGAAAGGACAAGCAATGCATTGAAACTGGCCGAAGAACGGCTGTGGCTCAATACACCTCCCAAAAAAGTGAATATCAAGCAATACAATCAAAAAACGTATCACAGAAATATTCAGTGGCGAGGAACACTGACGTTGTCGTAAAAGGCCAACGTCAGGTTCTGCTTACGGTTGGTTACTGATCACTGAATTACGAAATAAAGTTGATATCTGGAAAACAAACTGTAGCCTGTACAGGAGAACTACTTTCCTTGAGTGACTCCTTGATATTCCAATTTCAGCCCAGTTAGGTCGGGTCAATCAAAAACTTAACATTTCAGATTTATTTTCACGAATTGGGATAAAACTTCGTGAAGACGTCAGTGCTGGGTTATAACTAGTCGCAGTTAACTCGCAAACTGCTTGCTTTTGAGACCGTATTTACGGGAATATTTTTGCTCCTACTGTCATACCCTTTCATCCGTCTTGATTGTGATATACGCTGTATCCCAGCTACCCATTCATCAAGATATTGCACAAGCAGAATACCAACGCTTGGAATCAATGAACCGCCGTGGCGCACAGCAAACAACCTTTTGTTCTGTCCGCTTTCAGTGTCGTCCATACGTGGAAAGTCCAGTGAGAGCAATCGTCAGTAGCGAACAAACATCTAGTTGACAACCCTTCCATGCTGATAGAAGGATTCGATCTCCCCAGACGTCAGTGGAGGATCATGCAACAGATTCGAAGGCAGATGTGGGGCTAGGGTAATTCTGCAAACTGTGACATTGGTGCCCCCTTGCAGTCAATCCACCATATCGTGCTGACTGTCTTCGTCGAGTGTACAAAGAAGCAACATTCACCAGGCATCGGATGAAGCGATCGATTGGTTCAGCGAACTAGATATGGAACTGTAAGAATGTTCGAGCTTTTGCTTGTGTATTCGTCCACAAATGTTGTGCATTTGTATTAGTTTTCGTCACACGAAAAATAAAAATATTCTGTGAATGTGGAACATTTCGAGTCCAGTGCAGGCGTTATGTCAGATAAAAATGAGCATTCTGCAGTGATTTGACAGCCGATCTGCGCAGCTGAAAAAAGATGTGACTTGAATAAAATCCGAAACGTGTTGTTGCTAAAACGCCTGTTATTGTGTTTTTCCTGCACTCTGAGATGTTGTTGATATTGTGTTACCATTTGTAGGGCCTAAACGACGCCGTAGAGTAGTATTACAAGTTGTAGTGACGCTCGCGACTGGAACGTATTGGTTCTTTTGGGTATGTGATTACATGGCTCAAATGAGTCCTTTGATTGGCCCCGAGATTTCAAATTCCGAATTCCAAATGCCTCTTAACGGAGTGGCTACACGCCAAAATAAGTGGGTCGGAAACAAAACTAAAAATAGGGGAGGACATCCCTCAACACACGAAAAGTTGTCATGTGCTACCATTCTGTTTCAGAAGGGAAGTTTCACGTTGTTGTTAAAAAGGTAGCTCAATAGGCAGCCTTCCTGACCCGAGTTCGATTCTCGGTACTACTTGAGTTTTTTCCTTGGTGGACGACTGACATGGGCGCACTCAGCCTCGTGAGGCCAAGTGAAAAGCTACTAGAATGAGAAGTAGCCGTCCCAAGGCCAAGAAAGCAGGTATCGGTCGGGAGAGTGGTGTACTGAATCCACGCCTCTGCATACCGCATCCGATGACACCATTGGCAGAGGAAGACGGCGGTCGTTCGGTTCTGAGGAAAAAAACGCGAGGGATGCTTAATAAGTAGCGGAACACATTTTTTGCTGAAACACATTCAGGATTAAGCTGCACCATATTACTTCCCATTCTTTTGGCTACGGAACCCTATTTTCAACATAATCTCCGTTCAAAGCGACAGCCTTACGCCATCTCTCTTGGACGATCTTATGCCCGCGTGGTACCACTCTACTGGTCGACGTCGGAACCAAAGTCTTGCTGCATCAATAACCTCACCATCATCCACGTTCTTTTTTTTCTTTATGTCATGTGACTAAGGCTTCCCGTCAGGTAGAGCGTTCGTGGGGTGCAAGTCCTTCGATTTGACGCCACTTCGGCGACTTGCGCTTCAATGGGGATGAAATGATGATTAGGACAACACAACACCCGTCCCTGAGCGGAGAAAATCTCCGACCCAGCCGGGAATCGAAGCCGGGCCCTTATGATTGACATTCTGTCACGCTGACCACTCAGTTGCCGGGGGCGGACACCCACGTACCAGTGGACGCATCCTTCACTGAGTCACACAGGTGGAAGATGGAGAGATCCGTGCTGTAGGGTAGAGCTCCTCTCGGGACCGCAATTTATGTGATACCTTGCGTTCTCATGAAGAAGGAGAACTACATCTGCATTCTTCTGGTGACGCACGCGCTGACGTTGTTGCTTCAATTTTCTAAGGGTCAGCCGGCACATGGGAGATCGGACAGGTCTGCGCGACCTTGTTGCGATGATGACAGATGCCTCGTCCAAGGACTTGACTACTGAAATTGGCTGAGAAAAAAGTGTTACATTACTTTTTGAATGCCCCTCGTATTATTTATTCGCGTAATGCGAAATTTTCACTAGAGATCATCTCACACTGCTCTCGCTGAAGTCAGTCCGCAGGATGTTATGCATTAAGTCCGGTGCAGTGCTTCGTCGGGGCGAACAGCTGACTGGAGCCTTATCGAGCGCCGTCTAATTACGGGCGAGGCGCCTCGCCTCAGACGGCGAGCCAGCTCGTGCGCAGGCGCGCCGCCGCCCCCGCCGCCCCCACCTAGCCGCCCCCACCTAGCCGCCGGCCGCTCATTCACAGCAGCGCTGCTCGCTCACTCTCTCTCGCCCAAATTAGCGAGCGCACACTTGTTGCGCCACGAGGCGGCTCTCGGCGGCTGCAAATTAGGCCGGCGGCGCTGTCTTGCGCCGAAACTGGGGCACGGCGCGCCGGCACGCCCCCGCCCCCGCCGCCTGCGGCCGGGCCATTCACCGGCAGCCTCCGGCCACTGCTTCCCGCTGACCGCCGCGCCGACAGCTGACAGCGCAGCCGTCTCTCGCTGTACATGAAATGTATTCGCAGTTGCATAACGGAATGACGGCAATGAAAATTTTTGCCGGATTAAGTTGCACCTTATTACTTCCCACTCATTTGGCTACAAAACCCTATTTTCAACATAATCTCCGTTCAAAGCGACGGCCTTATGTCATCTCACTCGGAGGGGCTTATGCCCGCGTCGTACATCCCTGCTGGTCGACGTCGGAGGCAACGTCTTGCTGCATCAATGACCTCACCATCATCCATGTACTGCTACGAGCGGATTGCATCCTTCATTGAGCCAAACAGGTGGGTTCGAGCCCACATTCCCCGCTTTACGCAAGCGGTCGCTTTAACCGTGCTCGACTTATGGTCACACACTAACGTCCATATGTCGTTGTTCCTTCGTCACAACACACGTTATGTAATTCCCGTACAGGGGAGGGCATTACAATTGACAATCGCTGCCCTGTATGAGCAGCTGACGGCTGTTCATATTCGCAAATGCGAACACATTTCATGTATTTCATAAAAACCGTATTTGCCGCAGTGTCTGCACGTCCGAAGGAACTTTGCGCCGTTCTTCTTAACAATACAGGCACAGCAATATCGTATCTGTCTCCCACTGCGTAATAGCTACGTAGTCTGCGACAGATTTGTCATATAAAACATATTATCGTCTTCATTTTATGACGTGTGAACGTTAAGTTGGTTGGTTGTTTTGGGGAAGGAGACCAGACACCGAGGTCATCGGTCTCATCGGATTAGGGAAGGACGGGGAAGGAAGTCGGCCGTGCCCTTTGAAAGGAACCATGCCGGCATTAGCCTGAAGCGATTTAGGTAAATCGCGGAAAACCTAAATCAGGATGGCCGGACGCGGGATTGAACCGTCGTCCTCCCGAATGCGAGTCCAGTGTCTAACCACTGCGCCACCTCGCTCGGTCGAACGTTAAGTACTTGCTCAATGATAAAGTACTTTGTTGTAAACGCTCCCTGCCTCAAATGTTAAGCACCGACTTACTTAAAACCTTTAAGTGATAAGATGTATTATCAACCATATCGATGAAATACATGTCAGTGTGTACTATTTGGTTCAAAAAAATTGTTCAAATGGCTCTGAGCACTATGGGACTTAACTGCTGAGGTCATCTGTCCCCTAGAACTTAGAACTACTTAAACCTAACTAACCTAAGGACATCACACACACTCATGCCCGAGGCAGGATTGGAACCTGTGACCGTAGCGGTCGCGCGGTTCCAGACTTTAGCGCCTAGAACCGCTCGGCCACCCCGGCCGCCGTACTGTTTGGGATTAGAAATTCATTACGTTTTCTTAACTCCATCATGAGAGATGGCATGATAAATTTTTATAGGCCTACTAATGAATCAGAAGCACAAAATCTATGCTGAAAAGGTCTGAAAAAATCTGAAAGAAGTTATCAATATCAACTTCTGTTAGGAAAAGCGTGCCGTCAGGAGGAAGACATTTCCCAAAGGATAGGAGCTGACACCCTTGGATGGAAATTCTAGACACTTCGGTTTCCCGACTTTTATGAAATGCTTCAAGCAGAGGCAAACAGTGTACTGTGTGTACCTCCCGTATCTGTACTAGACGTACCGCCCATTAGGTCGTCTCACACTGTGTTACCGATACTACCATCAGTAATTGTAATAGTGTTTAAAACTGTAGAAATAGTAACTACATCATCTGCACGAATGTCGTCTCCAAATTCTGAATCTTCTGCGTGATCTTCTGCAACCTCTTCCCTGCGGTTCACTACACGTGCAGTGAGAACTTCGTATGCCATGGAAGTATACCACCTCCAAGAAGTCATCTTATAGATCTAAAAAGAAGAAAAAATCGACAAATGTCAATGTGATCCCTCTAACGACAAAGAAACAACCAAAACTGAGTAAATAATATGCCTATGCCATTCAACTGTGTGCTCGTCCTGTTGCATATTTTCAGTAATCATTCTACACATGCACTGCCTACCGAAATAATATGTATTATCTCAGCGGCTAACATTTTCAAGGTAATTTGTGAAACAATATCATCTGCATTGTTCATTCTTTATTAAAAGAAGCATTTCACAGCATATAATCAGTGCAACTGATAACTGGTCTGATAAGTTAAGGAATGAGGAGATCCGGCCGCGGTGGCCGTGCGGTTCTAGGCGCTTCAGTCCGGAACCGCGTGACTGCTACGGTCGCAGGTTCGAATCCTGCCTCGGGCATGGATGTGTGTAATGTGGTGCTCAGAGCCATTTGAACCATTTTTGAATGAGGAGATCCTCTGAAGAATCGGCGAAGAAAGGAACATTGGGAAAACACTGACAAGAAGGGGGGACAAAACAATAGCACATGCGTTAGGTTGGTTGGTTGATTTGTGGGAGGGAACCAAACAGCGAGCTCATCGTTCCCACCGAATGAGGGAAGGGTGGGGAATGAAATCGGCCGTTTCCTTGCAAAGGAACCATACCGGCATTAGCCTGAAGCGATTTAGGGAAATCGCGGAAAATCTAAATTCGGATGGCCGGACGCAGGTTTGAATGTCGTCCTCCCGAATGCGAGTCCAGTGTGCTAACCACTGCGTCACCTCGTTCGATGGACGTCTGTTAAGCGATCGGGGAGTAACCTTCATGGTACTAGAGATTGCTGTGGTGGGTGAAACCAGTATTGAAAAACAGGCATTGGAATACATCCAGCAAATAATTGAGGAGGTTGGGTGCATATGCTACTCTGAGATGATGAGGTTGGTGCAAGAGAGGGATTGATAGCGAGCTGTATCAAACCAGTCAGAAGACTGATGATTAAAAAAGCAAAAAAGAGGAACTGAATTCACGACAGTTTACTTAGATATACGCCTCGGGAGAAAACTACACTGGTGTTCAAAATTAAACCAAGAAATTGCTATTTCCCCGTCCTGTGCCTAATTCACGATGTAATCATATAAACTGTCAACAGATGTTCGTACGATCGAGTTCTGCACGGAAGATGGCATTCCAGTCAGCAGACAACCACGGCACCAATGAAGTCAGGCCACCTATCCAACGGGGTAGTGTTTGCCTAATAGTTACACATCCACAATCGCTGTGTACACTATCAGAGACGGTGCAGAGAAGATGCCTACCAGAGTGTCTGCTGTGGAGTGCCATATGAAGAATGGAAGCAGGATAGTCGCAAACTGATGTGGCTCAGTGGCCTAATGTGAATCGTTCTGTTGTTTCTTGGATGTGGGGAAAGGCTATAGGTGGCAAACCTGTGTGCCAAAGACCGGGGCAGGGGTGACCGCGTGTGGCATCAGGAAGAGAAGATTGTTATTTGGCTGTAAGGGGCACGACGGTACCTCATAGCAACTGGCATCTAACGTCGCAGCATGGATGTGTTGATTCGAGGCAGACGGTGTACAGAAGGCTTCGGCAGATTGGCCTTTATTGTCGGAGACCTGCTGTATGTATGTATGCCTCTGACGCGTCTTCACAGAAGTGAACGTCTAGATTGGAGCCGTCAACATGCCACATGGACGGTCGAAGAGTGGGCCAATGTTCTCTCCTCAGATGAGTCCCGATTTGGTCTGGAGAATGATTCTCGACGGATTTCCATCTGGAGGTAATATGGAACACGATTTTGGGACCCAAACATTGTGGAAAGTGACTGTGATCGAGGAGTATCCCTAATAATGGGGGCAGTGATTATGTTGACTACTAGAACGCCTCTTTATGAAACTGTGCGGGTGAATTGGCGAGGTTTAACTGCTGTCAGGTATGGTGACGAGATTTTGGAACCTTGTGTGCGGTTCTTGCGAAGTGTTGTTGCCCACATAATGGTCGACCTCATAGAGCACGGGTGGCTGATGTTTTCTTGGAAACCGAAGGTATTACACGCGTGGCGTGGCCTGCTCGCTCTCCCTATTTGAATCCCACACAGCATATATGGGATTCACTAGGGAGGCAGACTGCGTCACGTGGGGTTCTAACAATCACTGTGCAAGACTTTCGAGCAGTTCTGCAGTAAGAATTGGCGTTACTGCCTCTACATGAGATTATCGATGCAAACAGTACAACAGTAAACACAAAAGTAAAATAATATATCGAAGTGGGTGAGACACTCGATCCATACACGGAGTTGCTAGTAATTTACTGTGTAAGGGAATAGTCTGTAGTTGACACAGCCTGAGGTTTTGCTCCTTTGCTTCAACGGGATTTTTGTCGATGTAGTGAAACCCTGTGTTATAAATTTCTTTGAACTTGTAGTAGCATCCCTGTCTCATGAAGCAGAGGTCATATGTTCGAATCCTGGCTCGGGATAAGTGTGAGCTTTGCTGTTCGTTTCCTATTCATGGTGTTTCCGTAGGAGCATACAGAAATGTAACAGGGCGTAGAGAATGCTCCACTGAACAATTTAAGATAGGGAACCTGGAGTCGGAGAAGCCAGCTTAACGAGATGTGGAAGCAAACTTGAGCCTGATTACTAGGAAGCCATGATGCATGCTTTGTTTACTTTACTTGTGCATAAGGTGACTCCGGTGTATCAAGCTACAGTAGAGTCATACCATCAAGTACTTAACTGTGATATCTGGGCTGGCATTGTTGGCGACAATCTCATCGGGTCATATCTTCCACTTGGACGTCTGAATGGCCATCTGTACATGAGATTCGTGCAAATAATTCTGCCTGAGTTGTTGGAGAACGTATCCTTGGCTGTTGGGGAGAGATGTGGATACGACATGACGGTGCACCACCTCACTTCAGTGTGGATGTCCACAACCGTCTCACTGTTGTACTTTCTGGTCACTGGATTGGAGGGGGAGATCCAATTGCATGGTCTGCGAGGTCACCTGACCTGAATCCCCTTGTTTATTTCCTATGGGGATATCTAAAGTCGCTTGTGTATGAGACACCACTGGATACCGAGATGGAATTAGTTGGGAGAACCCGTAGAATAATTTGCATTTGTCCATCATGTGTCTAAGGTGACTGGGCTAATATTGTTCAATGGAATTTTATTTTATTTGTGTTGCTGTCAGTGCTTGTGGATCTGCATTGTATTTGGATTATTTAAGCAGTCCTATTAACACTAGACATTTCCTTAGATTACATTGAGGCAAATGCCGGATGGTTCCTTGAATAAGACCGCTTATCGTCGCCCAGGTTGAGATACGGTTCTGTCCTTATTGATCTCAACATCGACGGGACGTTAAACTGTATCCGTCATTTCCTTTATACAACTTCTTCAGGCAAAGTTACGGCCGAGATTTACTACTCAGATTGGTCGTTAGGTGCACTGACGGCTGAGCAGATGATTACGGAAAATCTTGTACAGTTTTGTACATCAGTTACTGGTACATGACGCTTGAAAGAGCACGAACAAAAACTTTATCAGGGAAAGAAAGTATGAGGTTGCTTGTATGAAAAATTTTTAAGTAGCAGACTCTCAAGTACACTTTAATGTTTTTATTTTATTTAAGTTTGTTCTATTCTTTGCGACTAATTTCAAGGGTTCCACTTCCAATATCCAGCGTTCGTTCTTGTCATCAGCTAAGCTGTCAAGATGGAATCTGACATCATCACTCGTCACAGTCAGGCTACAAATTTAGTAACAGTACATTGGAAACGAAGTGAACACAACTGTGATAATGGGAAAAGAAAGTTTACTTCTTCTTCTCTTTCTTTTGCTACCGCCGTGATCCCGCATTCTGCGCTGGGTCGGCATGGTTAAGTACGGATTTGGCATGTTTAAATGTAAGGGGTGGCCGGATGCCCTTCCTGCCGCCACCCCATACCCCCCAGGTCGGAATTAGTGTACCCCAGCTGTCTGTGTCGAGTGGAAATCGTGAAATAGTGTGAATGTGTTTCAAATGTCTGCGACGTAACTGAGGCGGGACGTGGGGACCAGCGCGGTGTTCACCTAGTAGGATGTGGAAAACCACCTAAAAACCACATCCAGGCTGGCCTGCACACCGGCCGTCCTCGTTAATCCGTCGGGCGGATGCGATCCGGGGCCGGCCCGCCTACCCGAGTCCAGGAAGCAGCGCGTTAGCGCTCTCGACTACCCTGGCGGGTGGGGAAAAGAAAGTTCGCGAGGGAAATGAAAGAATAGAGACTGCTACACAATGTTAACGGCAGTAAAAGAAGCGGAATTTGAAAAGCATCCAGCAGCACGTAAGAGAGGCCTTGGAACGAAGATAATTGAAGGACATCTTTTGCTGCGGGCTTATTTTCATCTCGTTTATTGTGGACTGTGTGTGTGGTTGCGTTAGGAATGTAAAACGCGTATGTCGTTGGCAGTAACTTTCTTTTCCCGTGACGACTCGGGCGACGCAGAGACGCTGAGGTCCCAAATGAGGCCTCGTGTCGACTGCGCCGGTCGGGACTGAGACAGCAGGAGAGGGCGGGAGCGATGAGAGAGCTGCGTCCGCTGCCCCTGTAATCAGGCCGACCTCCTCCTCCACCCCCGCCTCGCAGGGCGCGCGCTGACGTCCCGGGCACACACGTGCTCCCCGGGGCTCCAGGCTGACACGCGCCACTAATCCGTGCACGACGTATTCGCGAGGCTCGTGCCTCAGCCTCACGTACAACCTAATCCACTTCGGTTTGCGGCAACATTCTTTTTAAAAAAATTCGAATTTTGGAATGTCCCTTAGCGTTTTGTTTTTCTGGGCTTTTTTAGTCTGCGAGATCTCCGCATCTAATGACGTCGTTGTACTTGCCTGAGACAAAAGAAGGAACAGGAAAACATACACATTTTCAAAAGACTGGTGAGGAATAAATTTGATAGTTTCGTATGACTTGCTACGGTCTTCAGTTGCCGCGCGGAATTAGCCGAGCGGTCTGCCGGCACGGTAGCTCAGCGTGTTCGGTCAGAGGGTTTAGCTACCCTCTGTAATAAAAAAACTGAGTAAACGGATCAACGAACAACCTGTACGAGTGTCATCGGACGTCCGCCACCAACGAATTCAACGAACGATATAGAAAAAAATGAGATCAACAACAACAAAAAAAGAGCGGTCTTGGGCGCCGCAGTCATGTACTGTGCGGCTGGTCCCAGCGGAGCTTAGAGTCCTCCCTCGGACATGGGTGTGTCTAATCGTCCTTAGGATAATTTAGGTTAAATAGTATGTAAGCTTATGGACTGATGACCTTAGCAGTTAAGTCCCTTAAGATTTCACACACATTTGAACATTTTTCTTGGTCTTCAGTCCGAAGACTGTTCTGATGCAACGGTTCATGCTAGTCTACACTGTGACAAAAATCATGGGACAGCGATATGTACGTGTACAGACCGCAGTAGTATCGCGTACACAAGGTATAATAGAGCGGCGCATTAGTGAAGGTGTCATTTGTACTCAGGTGATACAAGTGAAAAGGATTCCGATGTGATTCTGGCAGCACAACGGGAATCAACAGACCTTCAACGCGGAATGGTAGCTGTAGCTAGACGCATAGGACATATCATTTAGAAAATCGTTAGGAATTCAATATTCCGGGATCCACAGTGTCAAGGCCGTGCCGAGAATACCAAATTTCAGGCATTACCCTCCATCTCGAACAATCCAGTGGCCGACGGTCTTCACGTAACGACCGACATCAGCGGTGTTTGCTTAGAGTTGTCAGTGCCAACAGACAAGCAATATTGCGCGAAATAATCGCAGAAATCAATGTAGGGCGTACGACGAACGTATCTCCTTCGAGAGTGCAGCGAAACCTGGCGGTAATGAAAGTTGAGCCGAACAACAGCTTTGGCAGCAAGTGACCGATCCGACAGTATTTGCTAACAGCACTGCATCGCCTGCAGCTCCTCTTCTGGCCTCATGACCACATCGGTTGGCCCTAGAGTATTGAAAAACCGTGGTCTGGTCAGATGAGTCCAGATTTCAGTTGGTATGAGCTGATCGTAGGATTGGAGTGTGGTGCGAACCCACGAAACTATGGACCCAAGCTGTTGCAGCATTAGAAAATCGCAGCGAAATGCAGGAAGATCTGCAACGGATAGGCACTTGGTGCGGGGAGTGGCGACTGACCTTTAACATAGACAAACGTAATGTATTGCGATTACATAGAAAGAAGGATCCTTTATTGGATGATAATATGATAGCAGAACAAACACTGCTTCTGTAAAATATCTGGGAGTATGCGTGCGGAACGATCATATAAAATTAATTGTTGGTAAGGCGGGTACCAGGTTGAGATTCATTGGGAGAGCCCTTAGAAAATGTCGTCCATCAACAAAGGAGATAGCTTACAAAACACTTGTTCGACCTATACTTGAGTATTGCTCATCAGTGTGCGATCCGTACCAGATCGGGTTGGCGGAGGAGATAGAGAAGATCCAAAGGAGAGCGGCGCGTTTCGTCACAAGGTTATTTGGTAAGCGTGATAGCGTTACGGAGATGTTTAGCAAACTCAAATGGCAGACTCTGCAAGAGAGGCGCTCTGCATCGCGGTGTAGCTTGCTGTCCAGGTTTCGAGAGGGTACGTTTCTGGATGAGGTATCGAATATATTGCTTCCCCCTACTTATACCTCCCGAGGAGATCACGAATGAAAATTAGAGACATTCGAGCGCGCACGGAGGCTTTCCGGCAATCGTTCTTCCCGCGAACCATAAGCGACTGGAACAGGAAAGGGAGGTAATGACAGTGGCACGTAAAGTGCCCTCCCGCCACACACCGTTGGGTGGCTTGCGGAGTATAAATGTAGATGTAGATGTAGATGTCAACAAGGAACTGGGTGGGCTGGTAGAGACCCCATAATGGTGTGGGTTGTATTTACAAGGAACGTACTAGGTCCTCTGGTCCAACTGAACCGGTGATGGACCGGAAATGTTTGTTTTCGAGTACTTGGAGACCATTTTCAACTATTCATGGACTTTATGTTCCCAAACAGCGATGGAATTTTTGTGTATGACAATGCGCCGTGTCACAATTGTTCGAGACCGGTTTGAAAAACATTCTGGAAAACTCGAGCCAATGATTTGGCCACCCAGATCTGCCGACATGTATCCCATCGAACATTTATGAGACATAACCGAGAGGTCAGTTGGTGCTTTCGCGATCTTGGGCGATTGTAGTAGCAGCATGGGTCAAGATCTGTGCAGGGGATTTCCAATGACTTGTTGAGTCCACAACAAGTCGAGCTGCTGCACTACCCGCGCAAAAGGAGGTCCGATACGATATTAGGAGGCACCACCGACTTGTGTCGCATTAGTATATCCTAAGCTAGCGTCTTCCTCTCTGGATAAATACTGCAACCAACACCCATTTGGACCTGTTTACTATCGTCAAGTCTTCGTCTGGCTCTACATACTCCCACACAGTACATCTACATCTACATACTCCACAAGCCACCGTATGGTGCATGACAGCAGGTTACTAGTCATTTCCTTTCCTGTTCCACGTGCAATGAAGCGAGGAAAAAACGACTGCCTACATGCAGGAAAAAACGACTGCCTGCATGCCTCCGTACAAGCCCTAATTTCTCTTATCTTGGCTTCGTGACACTTAATGCTAAACGCACGTTGGCGTCAGCAGAATCGATATGCAATCAGATGCGGATTCCGTTTGTCTAATTTTCTCTCAAAAGTGTTCCAAGAAAAGAACTTATTCCGTCCACGGATTCCTGCTTGATTTTACCAAATAAATTCGTAAAAGTCACGTCTTGACCGTATCCTCTACCAAACAAAGCTAACATCACGACTCTGAATTGTTCTGATGTCTTCCTTTGGTCATTCCTGGTGGGCATCCCAATCACTCGGGGGGTACCCAAAAATTCGTCGCATAATGTTCTGTAAGCGATCTCCTTTATAGATGAGCTATATTTTCCAAAAATTCTCCTAATAAGCAATAGTCGACCATTCTGTTTTTATGTAGCCATCTTTACGTATTTGTTCCATTTGATACCGTTTAGCAACGGTTCGCCTAAATAATTAATCGACATGACCGTGTTAATCAGCTTCCAAGATAGCAGAATCTTGTAACTTGCTCTACCTCGCACATGGCAATTTTTATTTATCGTTATTGTCATTTCTGTATCTTCTCATTACTTTTGCCTTATTTCGGTTCACTCTCGATTCATATTCTGTACTCATCAGACTCTTCATTCCATTCATCGTTTTTCAATTTCGCTGACGATAGCGGCGTCGTCAGTGAATCTTATCATTGAAATACTTTCACACTGAGTTTTGCTCCTACTCTTGAACCTTTGTTTCATTTCTTGCTTTTTCAATATATAGAGTGAACAGTAGGGGTGAAATACTGCATCCCTGCGTTACATTTGTTTTAATCCGAGAACTTCGTTCTTGGTCTTTCAATCTTATTGTGTCTCTTGGTCCTTGTACATATTGAAGTTTACCCATCTTTTCCTGTGGCTTTCTCCACTTTCCTCACAATGTCGAGCATATAAATCACTTTTCCTACGTCGGCAAATCATAAGTACGTGTCACGATTTTTCTTCAGTCTTGCTTCCATTACCAAGCACAACCTCATGACTGCCTCTCTGGTAACCTTTCTTACGGCCAAACTGATCGTCATCTAACAGATCCTCGATTTTGTTTTCCATTTTTCTGTACATTATTCTCGTCAGCAACTTGGATGCGTGAGCTGTTAAGCTGATCTCGCACTTACACGCTCTTGCTGTCTTCGGAACTGGATGGATGAAATTTTTCCGAAAGTCAGATAGTATATCGCGAGACTCATACGTTCTACACAGCAACGTGAATTGCTGTTTGGTCGCAACATCCCCCCCCCCTCCCCTCCCCTCCCGTCCAACCAATGACTTTAGAAATTCAGGTGGAATGTTGTGTATTCCATGTGCCTTATTTGATCGTAGGTCTTCAGCTCTTTTAAACTCTCATTCCAATATTTTTCACTGTCTTCATTTGCTCTTAGTCTTTATATCTCATCTCAAGTATGATTTGGACTGTTTATTTTCCTCATTACTTTTCATTCTGTCTTTTGAATTTCATCAGTATCTATCTGTTTGAAATGACTACTGCAGACCGCACAGCACACCTTGCAGAGTGCAGGTATGTGTCTCAGTCCGCAGTCTGTGTTCTGAAAGAGAATTAATAGATGAAAAACAGTTTCGTCGCGCTCTCTGTCAGCATGTGACACTGACTGCGGATTTAAATTGAGTACCGCTTGTTGTAAGGTCTCTGAAGTTTAAACAACTTGGCTCACAAACCATTATGAATAATTACAGTGCAGGGGATGAAAGTATCGTGAAAGGGGGGATTAAAAATACTTATTTTTCATTGTGCTTACGAAAAGTGTTTAAACATTCATTCTTGCTCCCACTTGTGTTGCCTGCGAGGATTTCACTAAGTACACTGATTCATACATGCCACGGAAGGTGCTCCTGCAATAAGCAAATGTTTCGGGCACGACTGGGTTGCAGCAGAACCGTCGTCCTCCAGAATGCGAGTCCAGTGTGCTAACCACTGCGCCACCTTGCTCGGTGTCATCACATTCTGTCGTCTCGTTACGACGATCGGGACCGATGGCCTTTATAGTCCGGTCCCTTCGACCCCCACAAACCAACCAACTGAATAGAAGAACTGACCCACGAGGAAACTCTTCAGTTTCGATTCGAAAGCGAGTGTATTACTGCTAAGATTTTTGAATCCTTGTGGTAGCTTATCGAAAACGGATGCAGCATCTTCGATACTATGAAACAGATATCTATAACAGGCCTTTGCTTTCCATATTTTGGAAAGAAGAAGTATTTACTGAAACAAAGAAAATATGTCTAGTAAACATACGGCCTAAAATATATACTTGAAGAGCTGTGAGCACTTGTTCATCTTCGCTAGTGTGAAACACGTGTCTTTAACTGAAGAAGTGCTCAGATCTTAACGTACGCATTTTAGTGCCCATGTTTACAAGAAATTATTCTCTTGTTTTAGTCAACACTACCGCTACCCAAAATATGAAAAGTAAAGAGCTTGTAGTTGAAGAAATGTGTTTCATACCATCTAATATGAACAAGCGCTCATATCTCGTAAGGTATGCGCTTTGGAACCTTGTTTATTAGATATATTTTTCTTGTTTTGGCGTGAGGAACCTGACCCCAAAATTTATCGATGTTTTTTCTGGGATACCATTTATACGCCGACCGAAGCAGCGAATGCAGATTTATACCATGGCCGGGATTCGAACCGGTTCTCCTCCTCAGTAAGCACTGCGCCAGCCTGGCACACTGGTCTCGCACAACTGCTCGAACTACCGTGGCACGACACCTTCTTCAGTCCAAATTCCCATTCATGCCTCAGTCCACTCGGTATTCCCCCTTAACTCGAATCGATGCCGGCCGCGGTGGCTGAGCGGTTCTAGGCGCTTCAAGCCGGAACCGCGCGACTGCTACGGTCGCAGGTTCGAATCCTGCCTCGGGCATGGATGTGTGTGGTGTCCTCAGGTTAGTTAGGTTTAAGTACTTCTAAGTTCTAGCGGAGTGATGACCTCAGCTGTTAAGTCCCATACTGCTCAGAGCCAATTGAACAATTTCGAATCGACGTATGCTTGAGTATTGCTCATGACTGTGGGATCCGCACCAGTCGGGTTGACAGAGGAGATAGAGAAGATCCAAAGAAGAGCGGCACGTTTCGTCACAGGGTTATTTGGTAAGCGTGATAGCGTTACGGAGATGTTTAGCAAACTCTGCAAGAGAGGCGCTCTGCATCGCGGTGTAGCTTACTGTCCAGGTTTCGAGAGGGTGCGTTTCTGGATGAGGTATCGAATATACTGCTTCCCCCTACTTATACCTCCCGAGGTGATCACGAATGTAAAATGAGAGAGATTCGAGCGCGCACGGAGGCTTTCCCGCAGTCGTTCTTCCCGCGAACCATACGCGGCTGGAACAGGAAACCGAGGTAATGACAGTGGCACGTTAAGTGCCCTCCGCCACACACCATTGGGTGGCTTGCGGAGTATAAGTGTAGATGTAGATGTACGGAATGTGCCATTTTCCCTGACATCGACGGTCCCTCAGCGACATTCACTGTGAAACCAGGGACCTACAGCACCACTCACGATGTGAAAAGTCTCCAACGGCAGGTCGCATGATTCTTATCTGGAGTGTTTTCCCTGTACCTTCAGGCGGTACGCTGCACAATATAAATATTTATTCTGGAACTCGACCTCTGTTTTTTAGATTTTTTTTTCGAGGAAATGGACGCTAATTTTTCGTTGCGAGTGGCAACATCCGTGTCAGTACGAGTAGGTCACGCGACGCCCGGCAGACACGCGTGCTCGCGACGGGCCGCCTGCGCCGATCGCGAGCGCCAGCCAGTCTGTCCGGCTCATAAATAAGGGCGCATTTCCGCCGCAAAGCGGCTGCGAAATGTGTAATGAGGCGTCGTGCGAGAGCGCCCGGCGAGCCGGAATAACGCGCTGGCAGCGGCAGCGGCATCGGCCGTGGCGGGGCGCTGGCGGCCAACCGCCTCCGCACAGCACGTGTGTTTGTTCCCGCTACGACTGCCGCCGGCGCTGCCGCTGCTGCTGCTGCACAATATTTCGAGTCCACGCGCCAGCGGCCCTGCAAGCCTTTAATGTAGATGGAGTGTGAAATATATCGCAACATGCAAAATAACCCTTTCTGCCTCACAACGTGCGCCGCGCCGAGCATGCACGCCGCCACTCCGCGCTTTTTTATTTTTGGAAAATAAAGAATGTCAGCCAACAAAAGAAGATGTATTCGTTTGCATTACAGCAGGAAAAAATGCGGCGTCGAGAACGGTGCCTCTCTCTTTCTTCTCTGTTCGTCGTACGTGCCTGTATGTATGTGTGTGATGGCTAGAGAGAGGGAGAGACAGAGAGGGGGGCGGGGGTTAGAGGAGGGGGGAAGAGAACGAGAGAGAGAGACTGCAAAGGGACATCGTGTGCAGCGGTGCGCTTCTTCTCGCTTTCAGCATCGTGATTTATTGCATAAAATAACCCTTTCGAAGGGTTGGTTCGTGTAATCACACGCAGCACAAAAGCCGCGTCGTCGCCGACAAAGGCAGCCAACGATCAACACAAAGAGTCGAGACGGTTTTCGATAGTGGAAAAAAAAGTATGAAGCAAGCTAGAGAGGGACAGAGAGAGAGATAGTATTTATACAAAGAAATGGTGGAAAAACTCGCGCGGTACGCAAGCCGCGCTCGCGTTGTTGTAGTAATATCTATAAATAAAGCGAGGGCGCCGGTTACTGTCACATGGAGTACGCCCTTAAGACACAATAGTGCACGGATGTTACAGGGGCGCAAAGTGGGGTGTAATAGGGGCCACGCCGGTCGGGTTGGGGAGCGTCTTCTACCTGCGCTGCCCTGGAGGCTGCCGAGCCAGCGTCTCGCGCAGTGCTCACCGCTGACTCTGCTGTGGCCTCCTACGGTCCTATTTGACTGTCTCCGTTGCCAACTGTATGTTTACTCCTCTAACTGCAGTGCAGATGGCGAAACTTTGCGCACTTGAGTTCGTTTCACAGCGCTCCAGGAGAAAGAGCCGTGCAGTAATTCGATTTGAACGTCAATTCTTAACTTTTTTTCCAAGGGACAATTAGACACTCCAGTGGCAAGTCACTCTGCTGTTCTTATAAATGCGATTAAACCGCGCCTCGCGGGATTTGCCGAGCGGTCTGGGGCGCTGCTGTCATGGCCTGTGCGGCTGGTCCCGGCGGTGGTTCGAGTTTTCCCTCGGGCATGGGTGTGTGTGTTTGTCCTTCGGATAATTTAGGTTAAGTAGTGTGTAAGCTTAGGGACTAATGACCTTAGCAGTTAAGTCCCATAAGATTTCACACACATTTGAACATTTTGATTAAACCGCGTCGAATTGCAAGAAAACAAAATTCTCTTACCTGTCGCTGTAGGATCTCCCAACATAAATTAAATTATCGTTCAATTAAATTTGCATCGCGTGGTTGACCAGCAGATTTAAGCATGCAATCCAAAAACTTCAGAGTTCGATTCGTGGTGGGTCTGTATAAAAACGTCGATTTCTCAGCTGTTTTCGAGAGGCAGCTAGGTATTCGAATGGTTCCTTATTGTGCTATTCTCACAAAAGCCTACAGAAACGTATGAGATTAAAAACTGTTCTCTCCTTTCACTATAGGACCTCCAACAGTAAAATTAGAGTTCAACTTTTTTATGTTCGTGGCATGGCGGGTGATTAACTGTCAGGATATCCAGACGTTCAGGAATCGATCGATAGTTGGACAAAGGATCCACTTTTGTCGTCACGTGCTGCTTCATTCCCCTCTGATTATTTCTGTGTGTACAGAATGTTAAATGATGAATTCCATGGTAGAATGTAGTTCCCCTTGTAGCTGGTTGGTTAAGCCACAGGTTGGAGGAAGGCAGGCATCCTACCCGTGATATGAATCAACTCAGTGAAGCAATCTGGTGTTTCATCCAAACGTCGCCCAGTCGACTGGTATAGTAATCCGTTGACGCAGCCGTCAACAGCATAAATTGTACGGGAGCTACGGTTTTCACCATTTACTAAATAATTATGTGTCTGCATCAGTTCATATGTGGGTCATTTCCACCCTCAAGTAGTCTCCTGTCGTTTCTGCTCCTAATATCTTTTACATTTGTGGTGATTTTCCCGCTTCAGCACTCTCATTTTTAAGTTATCTGGGACGATTTTCCTTCTTCAGCGTTCTCACTGCGCGTGATCTTGGATGTTCTTCTCACAGAGCACACCTTCTTGACAAGTCCACTGCCAGACTGAGCGGGATCATGCCGTGGCTAGCACACTGGACTCGCATACAGTATGAAGGAAGTTTATATCCGCTTCATAAAAAGTCGATTTGCTTCCCTCCATCCTTCCCCTATGAGAGAAGCGAGAGCATTTTCCTTATCGTTCGTGAGGGTGTTTGGTAGAATATTTGTATGGGTGTGTGTGCGTGTGTGTGTGTGTGTGTGTGTGTGTGTGTGTGTGTGTGTGTGTGTGTGACAGAGAGAGAGAAAGACAGAGAAATGCACGTATCAACGGGTTCTCCTTTGAGAAAAACTGCATATTAACTGTGAGTGTAGTGAAGAACCTACTGTTTGTCCTGCAGATCGATTGGACTGAGAACCGAATTTAAGAGCTTGTAACTGCGAATCCGTTGCTCGACCGATAAGCACTTCAGCGTGTTATCATTGCAAACAACCATGAAACAACGTGAGAGACTTCCACAAACAAACAGTTTTCAGTGTCGTACATTGTTTATTTAGATTTTCTTCGCGACTGGATGGTCGTGCCATTATAAATACGTTCGTTTTAATGTGTATCATGCAGTCTGGAACCGCGCGACCGCTACGGTCACAGGTTCGAATCCTGCCTCGGGCGTGGATGTGTGTGATGTCCTTAGGTTAGTTAGGTTTAAGTAGTTCTAAGTTCTAGGGGACTGATGACCTCAGAAGTTAAGTCCCATAGTGCTCAGAGCCATTTGAACTGTGTTTCCAGACAAGAATTTGGTTGTCATCTTCCACGTGTGAGTGAAGTGCGCTAGTCACCCAAGACCAGCACGGCATTGTTGTATTTGAATAGAGCACATGTGTCGAACAGTGGCAGTCGGTATAGAGTGTGCGTTTCATTTTTGTTACGTATGAAATAGGACATTTAACCTTGACGTCCTATCACTGGCTGCCACAATGCTATTCGGAATGGAAAAAAGATCGAATCCGCTTTAAGAGTGTGTTATCATGGAATCGCGTAGAGAATGTGAGTAAAGAGTGACACACTGAAAGGTGTTGTTATTTCTGTGTTAGCCACTCAATCGCAACATACATCATGAAGGAAGTAATAATACCAAATAAGGGACCCGTGGTCTCACTTCTGTGTGCATACTTTCACCACAGTTAAAAAGTGTGTAATATGCTATCACCAAACCTCACAGCACGAAATACAGAGTAATGCAACAAGCCTCAGATGCTAAAGTACTGAGATGTGATTGTTCTCGCCAAAGAAACCATTCAGTATTGCGCCGTTGTGTCTCTTTTCTGTTGCGCTCAGTAAACCCGTGCACAAGGTGCAAATAGGACAATACTTTATCTGTAAACATGTCCATATTGGTGTGTATCACTGTTAACGTTCGGGTAACGCTGTCGGATAAACAAACATGAGATGGACCCGAACAATAGTGGAAGCAAGATTGAGAGCGACAAGGAAAGTGGACATTGCTGTTGTCAGCCGGCCGGTGTGGCTGAGCGGTTCTAGGCGCTTCAGTCCAGAACCGCGCGACCGCTACGGTCGCTGGTTAGAATCTTGCCTTGGGCATGGATGTGTGTGATGTTCAAATGGTTCAAATGGCTCTGAGCACTATGGGACTTACCATCTATGGTCATCAGTCCCCTAGAACTTAGAACTACATAAACCTAACTAACCTAAGGACATCACACAACACCCAGCCATCACGAGGCAGAGAAAATCTCAGACCCCGCCGGGAATCGAACCCGGGAACCCGGGCGTGGGAAGCGAGAACGCTACCGCACGACCACGAGATGCGGGCTGTGTGAGATGTCCTTAGGTTAGTTAGTTTTAGTAGTTCTAAGTTCTCGGGGACTGATGACCTCAGATGTTAAGTTTCATAGTGCTCATAGCCATTTGAAACATTTTTCTTAACTGTTGTCAACAAGCGGTAGCAGGAGCGAATGGAAAAATTTTACCGTCGAGATATATGCACTAAAGTGCAAATATCTTGAGTGCGGTATAGTTGCACAGATAAATGGCGGTTAGAAATCAAGCTAAATGCAGAGACCACTGACTCTTTTGCTGAAAGACTTCCCTGACCCCAGAAACTTGTACCTGGGTGCGAGGCTGGGACTTACAGCCAGGTCTACAGTGCGGGGTAACGTGGATGGGGCGGAAGGGGTGAGGTGGGGGCCGAGTTCCGGCGTGCGACGCCAGACGGCGTGGCTGGCGCTTCTCCCGGCCCCAGCGCGCCGCTCGCCGCACGCCGTCTTTCTCGTGCAGGGACCGCCGCACAAAACACCAAGGTTAACTACGGCTCATCTTCGCAGGGTCCGCTTTTGTGCGTGATGCCATAATGAAACGCATTTTTCCTTGCCAGTGGAGCATGGCAGCGGCGAAAGGGTTCCCTGCCCGCTTTATCATGCATATCTCGGTAAACACATAACGTATATCAATAGCGGGCCGAGCTTAAGCGTATTCATAAGAAATAATATATGTACGGGAGGGGGAGAGGTGCGCCGTTTTGGCGGGAAGAAGAGAGAGAGTACTGCGAGGGGAGGGAGGGCCGGTAGACAGGCTGCGTGCAAAGAAAATTTTTTTTTTTTGGGTGCGTAATATTATTATTATTTTAAACGGGCGCCCCTCCCGGCGGCTACCCCCTCCACCGGCGGGCGCTCCGTCACCCCCGGCGGGCGGCGTGTGTTTCAACCCCCGGCTGACCTAGTCTACATGTTTACAAGGCACTCGGCGGCGTGCGTTGCCGTGCGGCGCCGCTTCCTCGCTCGCTGGCAGGCTGCCTCTCTTCAGTCGCTCCCTCGCCGCCACCGCTGCTACCTGTGTATCCTTGGACAGCGCAGCCGCAGCACGCTTTGGTAGCTTACTGCGGGACGACGCACGAGTAGTGTAGACTCTTCTTTCTGCCGCCGCACGGTAATGCCAATCAGTGTAGCACGTCTTTGCATGCTACTGTCCACTTCAAGTGCAAAAATTTAACATTTTAGGAGGCTCGACAGTGACCGTTATGTATACCGATTGAAAAACACAAACTGCTGTAACAAGTCACATTTATTAATACTTCGCACTACGCGTTTCAGAGATCCTCATACGCCACCTTTCTTCGGTTCAGTGTTTAGAAAGTGTTGTGTAAATACGATTGGACTTGTGACCGCTCAATGACAGTGCCTTAGCTTACCCAAAAGTAGTACATATATATATAATACATAAATGCTTTATGAAACCACCTGATGATGGAGGTGTAGTCCTTCGAAACGTGTTGTGCGAAGTATAGTAATAGGCCAGGTTACAGCGGTTTCTAATTTTCAGTCGCTGTTGCCAGTTGTTACATTCCGGGTCTTGCAGGCTCAACATTCCCATTGTGGTGCGATTAACAGCACTGATCTCGTCATACTGGCAGTGACAAGTTTGCGATAGTGCTGCAGGACATTGTGTGAAGAACTGACAGTTGGGAACACAGTTAGAACTATTGCCTTATTGCATCATTTTGCTCGATTAAGTGCTCCTTCTTGCTCGACTAGTAACAATTAGAGTATTGAAAATTAGAATGTTCTACCTTGTGGCTCAGTGCATGTTCCAAGTACGGGAGCGATCACTCGACTCCACAGACTTATACAAACCTGCATGCACGATACGTCAAAGAATATCGTTTTCTTTAAGTTCACTAACACTTACTTATTGATCTCTGTACTGCATTGTAGGTGAATTGAAACTTCCCTTTTCTCTCAAAATGGGTTGTGATGTGTATTGTATGTGCCGTGTGCTTTGTTTTGTTTTGCTGAGGCATCAGTAATTCATTCACTTTTCAAGTAAAGTGATACCATTACCTAAAGTTAAATAATTTTTGACAACATTTGTGGGAATAGTGAAACGTATGTTCGATGCGAGATCATCGTGAATTTCCGCAGAGTCATTAAGAGAAACTGATAAAATCGTGTTACGATCAGGAATAATTTCGGTGTCACAGTTACTTCGACTGCCTAACCTATGTTTCATTTTTATTTTCGCTTTCTTTTCTCAAATGTGCTCTGCATGAAAAATGGACTAATTATTCAAATTATTACTGATTCCATTTTTTAAATAGTGTTGAGTTAGCTGTACCTTGCAAAGTTGTTAGTAGCTATCTTCTGTAAGCAGCAAAACAGATAAAGTCTTGGTGGAGAGCAATCTGTCAAACAATTCTGTGAATGCTGTAGTGTGAACTGTGATACAAAGAGTTATTGCCTGTATATTTGCCTTTTTTTTGGGTGGTGGTGGTGGTGGTGGTGGTGGTGGTGGTGGTGCTGGTGGAGGGGGGGGGGGAGTATATTGGCTATAGAACAAGACTTTCCTTCACCAGATTCCTGTCAGTGTCTTAGACTAAGTAGTGAACCTTTTCAGCATGCTGTTGTATCATCTACTGTATCTTGCGTTATCTTGTTACTCACACCATCTTCTGCGGTACTGCTGTGTGTTTTTGTTTTTAAACGTTGCACTAGCAAGATGCGTGGGCAAAAAAAAGATAACAGTATTTTAAACATGGATATCAGTATTTTTCGTTTGACGCGGAACGTGGACTTCATCGAATTATCTTGTTACTTTCATTCTCTTTCGTTCGCGGCTCACGTTTCACTTGCCTCCGTGCCTTCCAAGCCACACTCATCATTCCTCAAATCTTACTATAGGCTTCTGTTAAATGCATGAGCATAATGCGACAAGAATAGCTTAATGTTGGAAAAAAGCATAAGATATGTTCAGTCCGCGAAAAGTGCATCGTTCCTCTTATTTAACTTACACGGAAATGTGTGTGTCTATAAATAAATCCATATAACGATGCATGCCTGTTGCGGTTTTTATCTCCGACTCAGGTATTTGGAAAGGCAATAGATAGACAGCTATGAAATTTCTTAGTTGGTTATAAACTGAAATCACCGCATAACTACAGGGATACACCGTGTGACTGATGTTCCCTAGATCATGTTTTATCAAGAGTCGTAGCACCGCACTTAACAGCTGTCATTCTAGAACTGCATATCGATAATAAGTGTCGGTGATCTTATAACACTTGCGTTCTTCATAAAGGCTTCACTAGTTAAATACAAGATACGAGGTGTAAACAGTAAAAGAAAGTCTTCAAAGATATGAATAATGGCGTTTTGACTTATCGCTGGTAGACGTTTGAGACGGCGCAGAAGGGTCAGTACATTGTGTTCCCTGTTTCCTCAGATCTCTAGCTTATTTTTGATGTTATTGAAACTAAATATGGGCTGCTATTTTTGATGATGCGAAACTAAATATTGGCTGCTTCGTATTTGAGTAGTCATAGGAAATGTAATAAGGAACTTATTTTATTATTCTCTTTGGAGGAGCAAAACGGAAAAATGAGGAACAAAGACGCAATAGACTCGCAGCATTTAAATAATTCCTGCTTCGCCGCTGTCTCTACAAGACACACTTCGCTTGGGCGAGCTACAATTTGAACTCTCGTTGCGTGTTGCAGCTTCTACGCCGTTCTTTCAGGTCATGCTGAATATTTTCCAGTAGTTACCTGCAGCCGTAGGTAACTTTATGGAAAAAATTATTTGCTACATTTCTTTTTTTTTCATTTTTATAGAAACTGAAATACCTGCCCTTGTGTTTCAAGTCATTTTTATAGCTACTAGTCTTTACGACTCAGGAGATTTGTTATCATTATCTGTTGGTGTACTTGAGACAGCTAACTGCATTTATAAGGGTAGCGATTGATTTCTGTCTCTTTCGATGTATTGTAGAAAAAACCTGCGTCGCAATCCGTCGGATACGATCAGTATCGAGGGTTTATCTGGTTAACCAACATTGTCTGGTGTGCACGACATGTAAGAAATACGACAGATTTATTCCTGCTTACGTCAATGGAAAATTTCCCCGTAGTTTTCGTTGCCGATATAACTTGTTCTGCGAGTACTTCCAGAACATGCATGGCGGACATGTAAAATGTCGCACGGACATTATTCGTTGTCAACAAGGCGTAACTGTCCCACATGATCCAGATCGTTTGTAAATATTTAACGAGAAGGCGCACAAAGCAGCTTTCGCTGTGGACATGACGTGCGTTTAGACTGCACTCTGTTAACTGGCGCCAGTAGCTTTCTGCTAGTCATGGCCGCTACGTTAGTCACCCGCGCAACCATCCGTGTCCCACGGGTTTCATTTTTTGTGGCGAGTAACGGCCACGCACCAAGCTGTACATTGAGTTCCGCCCTTTCTAGTCAAATGTTGATGTTACGTGTAGAGCAACAAGAGCATGCAGCATGTGTATCTGGAAAAACTGCCATACAGTGTAGTCATTTCTGTAAGACGCGGCGTCTGCAAGACAGCCATTCTTACGTTCGCCACTGCCATTTTACCTACGTTTCTGTTCAGAATGTAGCACCAAGCAAACAAAAATCAGGAGATTTCGGAAGCGAGCTAGATGGCGTAATGGACTAGAATTCGGGGCACAACGGTTCAAATCCGCGTTCGCCTATCCAGATCTTGGTTTCCAATGTTTCCCTTAAATCGCTCCAGGCAAATGCTGGTATGATTCCTCCAAAAGGGCACCGCTGGTTTTCTTCACCGTCCTTGAAACATTCAGAGGTGACGCTCCGTCTCTGATGCTCCATCTCTGATGACTTCTCTGTTGACGAGACGTCAAACAATAATCTTCCTTCCTTCCTTGAGATTTCGGAAGCCACTGATTTCTAGAAAAATTCGATACTACTCTCATGACGTAGAAATTTTCTTCTGGTTTCTGTAGATAATACCAGAAGTAGCTCATAAATGCTACATCTCCTGTTTGTCATGACACCTAATCTGGACTGGGCTTTAAGGTCTGTCGGAGAGGGAAACAGCAAAAAACTAGATAGGAACTTTACCAAAAAGAGAGTCGTTAGACGAAAGTGTCCAGAGGTCGAAATGCTTGCCTAGTCACCAATTGACAGCATTTTCATAACAGACTGCGCAAGCTTTGGACCGTGCTTGATTGTAGCTTTAAACAGGGAACTAACTGAAACAAAGGATCAATCATATCTGTGTTTCTGCGTATGGCTGCCAAATCACTGAGTGTATTTCGAAGGTACTCTCGCGTATATATCACGGATTTTAGGAAATAGGGCTACTTCTAGGAATCTGTGCGAGCTATGAGTCGAATTTTGTCTACACGAGCTATGTCTGGAGGCTGAAGAATATTCGTAGATATCATCCTCAAAATAAGTTAATGAGTGTTTTAGCAATGTATCGTTGTTAAAGTGTGAAAAGTTTAAGTTTTCTTTCCAGATATTCTGCAACTATTTCCCGCGTGTGAAATAAACCCGTGCCCCATATTCGTTCGATGAACTATGCTAGTTGTACTCGATTAGAGTCTACAGTTCTCCCATTCGAGCAGTATTCCAGAATAAATGTTACGTAAGCGTTCTATTCCTTGGAGGCAGTGCAGATTAGATGATTTAAGCCTACCATTTGCCCAGAACTAATTCCATGTGATCGTTCCACTTCACGTTTTTATACTGTTGCTCCTTGGTATTTTGCATGACTTTACTAGTTGTAACACATTAACTGTATAATCGATTGCTAAGGTTGTTCATCCGTAGTTTTATAAGAGAGCTCGTTGAGTTGAACAGTTCATACAGTTCATCACAGGACATCCCTTCGGAAGAAAACCTGTGGATTACGTAGTAGTCACTTTGGGTTGCAAGAGACTATTTCCTTGCAGTCGTGAAGGCGTGAAACTCTTTGCGACATAGTAATATTGTTTTGTAACCGGTTTTAATGGTGTGGCTGTAGCCTGAGCAGCAAGCAATGATGACATCTTGAACCAAGAGAGGCTAGTTTTAGCGTGACACCCCACATGAAAATAACGTATTTTCTGGCATTCAACAGCCCCACCGTATCCCACCGTTCATAGTCTTCTCGTTAACGTCTAATTGGACACGTCATTATTCATCGTATTTTAAATAGAAGGAGCAGTTATTCTTAAAATTTATTTCTCATGTAAAAAACTACAATTGAAATTATACATATAAGTTTCCATTTGTAGTGATTGCAAGATCAGATGTTTTTTTTGTTTTCGTTGCCGAATGTTCAGTTTGACTTGTATTATCCGTAGAGCCACTGAAGTGTCTCGTGGGGACTGGCAAGACACAGGCCGTGATACGTGAATGTGTTATTTGTTATTCTTCCAAATGTTTCAAAGACAGGCGCTTCATAAACAATTTTTATCACTAAACATCGCGGAACACATTTCACTATCTTGCAAAAAATTTCATGGGAACAAAACTGTCATCCCGTTGAAGAGGAACTGAATTAGAACACTGTTGAAAAACAACGAATGGACATGATGATCCTCCTCCTTTTGCATGCGCATACCATTCCTTTCTTCTAGTCGAGTTTCCGAGTCAAAAAATATATGCTTTCTTTGGTGCCTGAGATAGAAACGCTTAGTTTCTTTTTTGTGTTATATTATTTGTCTTCGGATATTTTCATTGGCGCTATTTTTATAGTTGGTGTATACATCTTGTTCAGCCATTTTATGCTTCACCTAACCCTAAACCAAATGAAATTCAACATGGTACTCGTCTTTTTCCTGAAAGCCTGTATAAGATATAGGTTGCCTCAGGAAATGAACAACAACGTAATTTAACAAAATTCTCAGAAACCGAAAATGGGGAAGCGAAGTTGCGCTGGGGTGCTAAATCTGTTACACCAATCGTTTTAACTTACACAGCCGATTCTGCACTTCGTGACACATATTTTTGATTGATAATAGTGATACAATATTCACAAATGCAATTTTCATTATATGAAGTAAGAAGCAAGTTAATGAAAAACATTGTCATCGAATAAGGCAGCATATAGGGAAGTCGGTTCATTAAATTCAACTGCAAGTACTAGGTCTGCGATCTCTGCATAAAACTAATTAAAGCCAAAACGTCAATTTAAAACTTGTAAGAGAACAAATTATTGACACAATTGTAAAGTTACGCCGTAGGCCCTCTCTCTCACCGTAGTACGTCCCTCACTAATCTTAAATTGCTTGTGTATGTTCCGTCTTCATGTATGACAGTGAAATAGCTTCATCAAGCAAAGCGAAATAGATAGAACATGGTCTTAACGAAAGAACCATACGATGCTCGGTTAAACATATTTAGGAAGTTCTAGGGAAACATGTCTCACCGAGAAAGGAACTAATGTTCTACTGTATGTTTGCCAAATCCTGTGTTTTTACACTGTAGTTCACATGTTTTCGCTGCAAGGGTATGTATTCCCTACTGTATACAAACCGCTGGCTTCATACAATTTAGTAATGACGCGCCTGTAGATAAGTTTTTAACATTCGAGTAACTATATCGCTTACCATTACTGAAATTATGGACAACAGGACTTACTTTAGTTGCAGTTACACCATAGTAAAAAAATGAACGTCTTACTGTTCGTTGTCTTTCTAAAAGTACGTATTGTGTGCAGCACATGCAATCTATGCAGAGGCAGTAGAATATTCGTCAGGTTGTGTAATGTAGAAAATTAGATATACTTTAAAGTGAACTTCCGAAATTGCTATGGTGAAAATGTCGTAAAGAATTAGAAGCCGAGAAGCGGCGTGATCCGTATAATAAAAATCAAATTTCGTTGGTAAGATAGGTTCTTATCTACCCTTATCCGAAATTACTAAACCGTAACAGCTTCTGATGCTGCTTTCGCCCATATAGTCTACTGCTAATGTGTAGTAATGTTTAAAAATGGAATAGAAATGCTCGGAATGTGTTTGTGAATGAAACCAGTAACGAACGCTTTTCTGCAGATGCATAACGTCTCAATGTTTAGTCGTAATTAACGGAGTATTTACGCAATGCTTCATCTTTGTTAATGTAAAAATTTTTTTGATATTTGTTAATGTAACCATTTATTTTTTGTTACGTCGGCCAACTTTCTAGAACCCACGTAACTTTTGTTTTGCGGAGTGTTCTCTACACGACTTCAAATTAATGCACAACCGTTAGCATGCACGGAGAAGTAAAGACGAAATTGATAATTAACACGCTATTGATGCCTCATAAACACATGAAAAACGGATTGGAGTAAACAGATTTATATTCTGCCCGTAGTAAGTAATATCTGATTAGCGTCACAGCAAGAAGGGTTTAAATACCAGAATTAAAAAGTTATTGTATCGCAATAAATAGGCAGCGGCTCGTTTGTATTTTTATTACATGCATTGCATCAGTAACAGTCAGAAATAAGGTGGTACAACAAGAAACGGAATCCGATGCGTTTCTTCATGGTCGTCGGTAACTGTTGCAGCGTCAGGTTGTGAAAGTAGTACGTCTGGATTACGCAAAAAATGTGTGTTCTCTTGTCAAAGAAGTATTAAAGATGTTTAATAGTTTGTCAGATTGTGTGGAGTGAATATGGAGATGAACCTCTTAAAGAGAGAGTGCAGTTAACTATAGTCTGCGTTACTTGTGAAGCTTGCAATCTACAGCAGCCAAGTTCCGAAATTCTACGTTGTGATGTGACACGTAGAAATAATAAATGCGGCTTGCTTATTCTATCTAAATACCAAAACAACGAAAAGCAGCAAAGCAGTACGCTATAGATCAAGCGAAAGCTATATTTCCTAAAGCAGCATGACGCCGGCTACAGGCCACTAAATAAGACTATGCCACCACATGTTGAGATTCAGCTACAATATGTCCATCCAGCAACTGATAACGGAATTTTTTTGGCTATATGCGGCATTTGAGTCGCAGTTGTGAAACGCTCATGTATAGATGTTGCGGGATGTAATGTAGCAAGCCGTCTAGTTGAGCGGTTTCACAAGATGGACTATGGACACGAACGTAGTTTACAGCGAGCGCGGCGCGGCAGGTAGCGAGACAAATGAAGCTCGTCGCCTGCGGCTGCGGCCGGCAGACTGGCGAGGTCCGACCGAGCCCGAGGTCAGGAGCGCCGCGCCGCCCGCGCTAATTGCTGTTAAGAGGCTACGCGCATGCGCGCCGCCCCGCCGCTAATTTGCACGTCCCCCATTAGACCGGCACCACGTGGCCGGCCGCGGAGGCGCGCTGCTCCAGTACTGCCACTGTGACCTGGTCAAATGGGCCAGCACGCCAACCTACCTTCGTCTGCATCTACACAGCGCAGTTAAAAAAATCTGAGAGAGGAAATCCTACTTCTAAAAGATAAGATTGCTAACGCGGTAGAGGGAGAGTGTTTCCAAACAAGGAGGAGGACGTTTCTCCCTATGCTCAGTAAGAGGCAGAGATATTTCGTTACATTACTGGAAAATTAACATGTATTTAAGCTTGTGGATATACAGAAAAGCGTACGAGCGGGGTCTGTGAGTTTCAGCCAGTCACACAGTAGCGCCGGGTGGAGCAGCCTGTCTTCGAGGCGCGGGCGAGACCCGTGCGGCCCTGCGTCAGAGCAGTTGCCGGCAACCGGGCTGCCGCTCGCCGGTAGGTGCGAGTGACGGCGTTCGCTGCTGACACAGTGACTGCGACGGTAAGACGAGGCCGAGGATGAAAACTAGCGAGTAAAACGAAGGGCGGGAGTAGTGGCTCTGTTTCTACAGTGACTCACCTCGGACGGACCGCATCGCGCAATTGGCTCCCCGGTCGGAGGAGAGAGCAGGAAGAGGAAGAAGTTTCCCGGCGGGCGGACGGCGCTGGAATGGCGGCGGCGCTGGGCGTCGGGACGCTGGGCGCCAGCGCCTGGCGTGTGCGTACCGACACGGGGCGACACACGCACACAGGCGCACACCGACGCGCCTCGGGAGACGGGGGAGCGGAGGAGGAAGACGGAGGAGGAGGAGGAAGAAGTAGAAGAAGAAAAGAAGCAGGCTGCGCTTGCGCGCGTCCTCGCCCTTAGCGTCGGCGTCGCCCGGGGCCGGCGACGCCGCGCTGTCCCTTTCCCGTTGTCTTGTAGGGAGCCGGTCATCGAAGCGGCGCACAGTGTCCTAGAGGTGGTGCTCGGTCTGGCCTAGTTAACACGAGACGTTTTAAATACCAGCCGGCCGTTTGGCGGGCGTCGCGCGGACCCCCGTCGGCGAGGCCGTAGGTACCGCGCAGGCGCCAACATGGCGGCGCCGGCTGGCGGCGTCGGTGGCGCCCCCTCCCCTCCCCCCTCCACCCACCCCCTGAATCCACCGCCCGCCCCCACCCACACAACCCTCCCTCGGAGCGCGCTGCCACCCTAAGAGCGGCCACGGGCCAGTCATTACTGCGACCTCGCCAGTTAACGGCCATCTCGAGCCTCAGTTGCTCACTGACATGGACTCGCGGGCAGTACTTCGCGCGTCTGTCTTGCTCCTACAGGTTCTGAGCTAGGGTCGGGGTGAATGGGGAAATAGTTTTCAGATTTCATGACAAATGGCTCACACTACACTTGTTACAAGTAATTTTCTGTATGGCGCGCATATTTTCGAACTTTTACTGAACTGATACTTTTGCCAACATGTAGTCCAGTTTTTGAAGGTCAGTTTTTCGAAGTGGAGGAGGGGACAATTGTCGCACCTTGTTTCCGCCCCCCCCTCGCCCACCCCCGCGCTTTTCCCCGCCTCACCCTCTCCCGCAACACCCATGTCTTCACACTTACCAGATTCCTCATTAATTTCTTCGTGTACTGATCCACACAGCCTCAGTGTAGCGTCTAGATGGTGAAACCATTTTAAAACCACAGTAGGCTGTCAGCCTTATTATGCAAGATGCCTGCATTTCACAATATATACAGAATGATTGACCTGCCCATACCGCTGTCGTTGCACACAACCCGCGGTGTTGTAGCTCGCCTTCATAAACCATGCTCGAGACGTTTCATATTTTCTCGCTTGTTACACGCACACTGTTAGTCCTGCAGAACACATGAACAGGACCTGTTTGTAGTAAATTTAATGTAGTTACAATTGTGCGCTGGGATATGTTTTCATTGGAGGCCACGGTTTTCCAGTTATTCAACAAAAACATACAAAAGTGACCCTGAAACGCACTTCCACCCCACACTCAAACCTCACCACTGAGAATTTCTAGTATGTGGTTAGTGGCACTGCCTCCTACCACTGTACAAAAATTTCCAACTATCGAACTGTTCCCGACATTCGACCTTTTTTTGTTCTTGGTTGAGTGGCCTATTGCGACACCAACATTGTCGGCAGCTTCGTTAAAATTTTTAATTTCGACGTACCTGTGAGAGCAATGAAGGAAAAATGACGCAGCTTCGTCATCATTATTAATTTAAACATGGCGGTGAGGGTAATAAACGAAAAATGACTTCTGTGAACGTTACGCTAAAACTAATCACTGGTACTTCGACAATTCCATCTAAACTTAATCTTTACAAGCACAGTAGCTCTGTATTCAGAAGGGCTCACGAATACAACATTGTATTCTGTTAAAATTCACAAAACTTTTAGGTAAAATATACACAATCGTCAGTTTCAGAATTTTTAGATACTCCCTTGAGCCGATGGCATAGTAAAAAAAAAAAAAAAAAAAAAAAAAAAAAAAAAAGTTTCAAATTGCTCTGAGCACTATGTGACTTAACTTCTGAGGTCATCAGTCCCATAGAACTTAGAACTACTTAAACCTAACTAACCTAAGGACATCACACACATCCATGCCCGAGGCAGGATTCGAACCTGCGACCGTAACGGTCGCACGGTTCCAGACTGTAGCGCCTTGAACCGCTTGGCCAGATAGCATAGTAAGGCCAGTCAGTGTCGACTGCGGGAAATAATTCGTGAAGTCGTAAATATTTCTATAATGGTAGGAGGGTGTGTCGTGAACAGTGTACTAGGTATCCTGACGGGTGGGTGCTGAGACGAGCTAGAGAATATGAAAATCTCGTCCTTGGTTTATGAAGGCTAGCTGTAACATTGTGGGTTGCATAAAACATCAGTAGGCGCAGGCGAATCACCCTATAGAAATCATATTACTGGTCAGTTTCGGCCAATGGCCATTTTCAAACTGACAGCGTTGGTGATGCGTGTGTGTCATATTTTAAACTTCTCTCTTGCTGTGTCTGTCCCCAAATAACACGAAACAGATTTTTAACTCCATACACACGGTACGAAGCTATAAATATGAAAATAACCAAAGGCCGAAACTTGTCAGTAATGTGATTTATATGCATAGTGCAAACAGAGACATCTTGCCTACTAAAACTGATAGCCTACGGTGGTTTTAAAAAGTTTACTTCATTTAGGTCCTTCTTCATGAGCGACTTCCGTGTCTTACCTAGCTGCTCGTGGCATCTGAGTCTAATAAAACGCGTCTGGCGTATTGTCCCTGTACCAAGTTTGACCTGTCACGAGTGATGGCCTTTGTTTACATTTCAGCGCCAAAGTAGCCTAATGAGTGCTTCTTACAAAAAGTTAAAATTTAATAACATAATTTATGGACTGTCAATAACAACGGAATTTATGAATGACAACATAAAATTCATATTGGATGTTCTTGTCAAAGGTCGTGCGGTAAATTTTCCACTCTGGAAAGTGAAATAGCAGGATAAGTGTCGGACCAACATTTCAAAATAACATCATTCATTTGATCGAAAAATATACAAATACAAAGACACCAGAGAATATTTACAAAGCAGTAAATAGCGCCATTTTACTTTATTAATTTTGTTTCCTTTCAAACTGCCAAATAACCTAGATAACTACTGTTTTCGTTGAATAATTTTCTTTTTTACACTGTTAAAACCGTTTACCTTATAAAGATGTTTCATCTATTTACGTTTTTATTTATGCACATAATAGATTTTTTCTTTTGCTAGTTATTGTAAAACCTAAATGGTACCTTTTTGCTTTCAGGTACGCTCTGTCTTGGGGGAAAACTAGTAGTAAATACGTCAAATTCTCATGTTACCTTACTAAGAAGACAGACCAATCAATAAGTTGAAGGCTAGGAAGACATAAAAGCACACAATCCATTACTATAACATGAGAATGGCGAGAATACGTTAACTTCCGATGTTAGCAGACACAACAACGTGCCCCGTTAGCGCGCATGCGCAGCCTACTCAAGATTTTAGCATCTGCATTCGGCGCACTAAATTGATCACTTACGTCACTAAGCTACTCGCGACTTGGCTGGCGACTGATTTACTTACAGGCACGTGAGTCGCGCGCGCGGCTAGTAGTCTGTTTTGACCAAAAAGGCTCCCGTGTAAAATGGACCTTAGAGAGGATCCGTGATGAACTAAGTAACGAATGAAGTGTAATGGACGTATGTTCGGAAAAGTATGGTTTCCATCCCAGAGGCCGTTTTGTCATTCCAATGGACGATGCGCTGCTGTTTGGTACTAGAGAATGGATCTTGAGTAGACCAAACTGTAACAGCCACATGACCGTGCCGCTTAAGGCACTCTTCCTGCGAAGACGTAGTTATCAGGCAGATACGCCTTGTCCATAAGGCGTCGTGCGAATGCACTGATCTCTGGTGATATGTAAGGTATATTGAAAATACCTGTATCTGTGCCACATTCTGGCAAAGAACAACGCCATGTTGTCTACTGGAATGTACAGTACATTCTGTTGAATGATATAAATAAAATTATAGCCAGAATAAAAATCTTGAATTTCCGTATGTATGTTTATTACCCCTTTTCGCTACTCACCAAGGGATTGTCTCCCATAAAGGATGTCTTATAGTATTATTCCCAATGTTCAGTATCACGCTGCTTATATATTTCATACCTGCGTATTAAAAACATCAAAGAACATTCGTATACGCTCGGTTTGCCGCGTTGTAACTGACTTCGACCCCACAGACGTGAACAGCATTGCAGTGCAAACATATTGTAAACAACCTCTTTTGTACGCAAACTGCACTCTGGTATTACCTTACTAATACACAATAGCACTCATATCACTGTTTTACTCAAACCATTCGAATTTAGTTTAAGACCGTTGTGTTACTGAAATTGCTGGACGTGTCCGTGGTACTGTTGGCAAACAATTGATAAAATAGACGTATCATGGGCCCTATATAGTTACATATCCCTCGAGCGGGATATGTAACTTTGTGTTCTGCCTTACGGCAGGTTTTGTCGTGGGGGAAGCCTCGTCAGAGAGGTCTACTGCATGAGTGTCGAGGGGAGTGATTCCAGTGGTCGTTTCCCGTTGCCTTCCACTGATGATGACGAAATGATAATGAGGACTACACAACACCCAGTCCCCGAGCGGAGAAAATCTCCGACCCAGCCGGTTCAAATGGTTCAAATGGCTCTGAGCACTATGGGAATTCACTGCTGAGGTCATCAGTCCCCTAGAACTTAGAACTACTTAAACCTAACTAACCTAAGGACATCACACACATCCATGCCCGAGGCAGGATTCGTACCTGCGACCGTAGAGGTCACGCAGTTCCAGACTGTAGCGCCTAGAACCGCTCGGCCACTCCGGCCGGCGACCCAGCGGGAATCGAACCTGTACCCCTTGGCGTGACAGACCGAAGGGCTGACCACTCAGCTATAGGGGTGGACTTGTATGATCAAAATGACACTTTAGCCTTAGTTTATTTATACAACGAGAAAATAACGTTACATAATATAAGGTAAACCACTGTTTTATTAAACAATAATAAAAAAATTCACTGTAACACTCTGTTGCCAAGGACATGTGACATAGAGACATTACTGACCCCAATCGAAGCATTAAGCAGTGCAGTTGCATGAGATCCCAGCCAGCTGCTTATTCGATCACTAATTATATGGCCGGCTGCGGTGGTCGAGCAGTTCTAGGCGCTTCAGTCCGGAAACGCGCGACTGCTACGGTCGCAGGTTCGAATCCTGCCTCGGGCATGGATGTGTGTGATGTCCTTAGGTTAGTTAGGTTTAAGTAGTTCTAAGTTCTAGGGGACTGATGACCTCAGATGTTAAGTCCCACAGTGCTTGGAGCCATTTGAACCAACTATCTCGTAGGCAAGTGCCTCAATGTGGGATTTTGTTTCTATTTCGTAATCTGGGTCATTTTTTTTACACGGATCCTAATTTTTTTCTCGCCTAGCTCGCTTTGTGTTTTATTTTACTCCTGCTCACTTGGAAATATGAGAACACAATTTATCTCTGTGTTACGTGAAGCAATAATGAAGGAATAGGTGTGGGTTTGCACTTGTGAAACAACAATGATACCGTGCAAAATCATTTTATTTTTGGTTGTCGAATTTTATACACAGGCGCGCCCGTTCGAGACCACATCGTGGACCCCATATAGTTACACATAAAACATCGATCAATGAGTACATCTGCCACTTGTATGAGCTATGCCCTATTTACGGCACCATGACCCACCTAATGCGGTTTTCAACGTACTTATACCCCCCCCCCCCCAACCCCACCTTCCATCGCCTTGTTCCTATGTGAACCACCACTCATTAGCCCATCCGTATTTTTACCATATTTACAGCGTCCAACCATTGTTCTCATGCGCCCATCATTTTGTTGGAGGTGTCAATGTTTCGTAAACGTTTGACATTATGCATCAAGTTTGTTGGAAGTTGCTATGTGCTCTCATTCTAATGTTGTGAATGAAAATAATCTGCATAATTTGCGCGCCACAAGTTACACTTCCTCATGACATACTCAGTTTCTACCTGTAACACTTGTTGTACTGTGTTAAGCCTCTAACTTAAGATTATACCTCTTAATGGGTAGATTATAACAGCGTTTAAAAATTTTAAATTCGGTCAATAATTCGAATATCCAACTTCTGTTGCCCCTGAAAGAGGTTACATAGGACCTTAACAGTCAAGCAGATTAAATGCGTCGCTTAGTGTGTGATACCTGCTGCACCGTTCTAGTTACTTCAGGAACTTTGAATGTGCCGGTGCGAAGAAACTTACTCTTGATTATCTGTTTTTAGTACTCATTTGTGAGTATTAAAAACAGAAAAATAAAGAAATAGACATTAAACGCGTAAAGTAAATTACATGAGTAAATATCGTGGCAGGCAACATCAAACACTATTGTTTTTAAAAGAAATTCTTGCTACTTCCTAATAATATTTTAAGCACGTATAATCGCAGACTCTGATTCTGGAAGACAGACGCCAACGTTTCCACGACAGCCTATTTTAAGAATTTGCAGGAATCAGCATTGAAGACTCTAGGAGTACGGCCCCCAACGTATCGCTCCTGTAGGAGCAGCGAACACAAGACTGCACTACTGTTGCGATGAATTTCATATTGAATGGCGAAGTATAGATGTAGATGAAGAATCTGATTTATACGGTTTTAGAAGCTGTCACTACCATAAGCTATAAACAATGATGACGTCGTGTCCTCGGGACGATACCTTATCGATTTATGGAAGTCAGTGTGTAAGCTGTTAGAAATCGCTTCAAACAAGATACTGCCATCGGCTGCCTTCATCAGATTCTGAGATAAATTGGTGTTCTGGGTTACATACTTAAACTCTGCGGATTTTCAGCTCGGAAAACCAGAGCGCCGCGACGGAGGAGGTGAATTAAGATGACGTTGTAAATGATGTAGTATGCAGGGTGATCATTAAGGTTTAGTTATCACACCGAAAAACTAAAGTTAATAAATTAATTTTTTGATAGGTTACAACTGTAGTCATCGTACACAACGAAATGCCTGCTCAATAGTAGCATGGTTAACCGGTAGGGGAGCTGGAAGGAAGATGCACAGCACATTGATAAAGTCATCGCATGGTAACTCCTTGTGGCAATAGCAGGAATATTACAGCTGTGTCAAGCCAGACAGACAGCCAAAGAAGTCATCTGCATTGGCCAGCAGTTCCCACCGCTGCCAATAACGAATTACCGTGTGATAACTCCATTTTATTAACGTGCTGCGGCATTTTAATACTTTCTTGTTAGGCATGTCTGTCTGTTCAGTATAACTTAGAAATTGATTTTAAATAAACTACTCGGTGGGCTAATAACTTGAAATTTTAAACATTGCTCAGAAGTGACAATGTAATGTTGTCCCGCATTCGTGTCGGTATGTGCAATAGTAATCTCGCTTTTGTGGTCGGTGTGTTCGGTAAGGGTGGAGGTTGGGGTGATGAAGATTGATAATGCCCGATATCTTGGGTGTCCTTCAGGACTGGAGTGTTGTGTGGGAAGGATCAGGCGTTCCAGGCGGTATGTGAGCGCACGGGCATGGCGAAGAAAAGAGGGGGGTAAAGAGGAGATAGACAGAGAGAGGGGAAAGGACGAGGACATGCTTGCAATGTATCCGACATAGACGTCATTGAGCAAAGTATGCCATGATTATTTAAACGAAATATATAATTTCGTCAAATGATTAAAATACAACTCGAAAGTTCGCACAAAAGACTAAAAATCAGAAAATAATTATTTAAATGAATTAAATTCTTAATATATCACGTTTTTAAATTCACTAAAAGGTATAAAATAATTTCTCGTAGACCGGTACAGATTCATAACACTACACAGAGAGCCCGGAAAATTTGCACTTGTCGATTTTTAATGTGTATGAAAATAGTTGTAAGATTTACAAGGTAAAATGTGAGGCGCATGCAACAGGTAATAGATAGAAGGTGAACTGTTGATGTCTCTATTATGTATGGTATGTGCGATACGTTTTTTGTTCTAGCATTGTCATAACTATTAAAAGTTCACAAGCACAAATTTTCAGCTATGTGTGGGGGTTAGAAATCTGTTTGGTGGTGGGAGAAATTATTTTGTACGCTGTAGTCTGATTTAAAACGTGTTATGTTAAAATCTTTTTTATTTAAATAACTAATTACTGCTTTTGCTACTCTAGTGTTACCCTACGGTTGACCTTACTGTAATGTTGGTTTTATAGTGTGTACCACGACTGTGGACATGGGATGCAAATTACCAAGAAATTTCGAAAAAGAGCATATCTCTGCCGTCAGCTGTCAAGGTGTGTATTTATTATTTACCGGTTTCAGTAATAACAACCATCTTCGCAGGAGGGGAAAAAAAACGGTATACTGATTTTCTTCTGCGAGGATGGTCGTTATAACGGAATCTGGTGTACTGTATACTGTTTTTCTTCTGTGAGGGTGGCTGTCATAACAAACCGCTAGAGAACACGTATACAGCTATACTGCTGACAGCACGAATATGCTTTTTTCAAAATACCTGGTGATCAAAAAGTCTGTATAAATTTGAAAACTTAGTAAACCACGGAATAATGTAGATACAGAGGTAAAAATTGACACACATGCTTGGAATGACATGGGGTTTTATTAGAACCCAAAAAAAAACAAAGTATTTCTAGACGCGTGAAAGATCTCTTGCGCGCGTCGTGTGGTGATGATCGTGTGCTCAGCCGCCACTTTCGTCATGCTTGGCCTCCCAGGTCTCCAGACCTCAGTCCGTGCGATTATTGGCATTGGGGTTACCTGAAGTCGCAAGTGTATCGTGATCGAGCGACATCTCTAGGGACGCTGAAAGACAACATCCGACGTCAATGCCTCACCATAACTCCGGACATGCTTTACAGTGCTGTTCACAACATTATTCCTCGACTACAGCTGTTGTTGAGGAATGATGGTGGACATATTGAGCATTATCTGTAAAGAACATCATCTTTGCTTTGTCTTACTTTGTTATGCTAATTATTGCTATTCTGATCTGATGAAGCGCCATCTGTCGGACAGTTTTGAACTTTTGTATGTTTTTGGTTCTAATAAAACCCCATGTCATTCCAAGCATGTGTGTCAATTTGTACCTCTCTATCTACATTATTCCGTGATTTCTTCAGTTTTCAAATTTATACTGACTTTTTGACCACCCGGTACTTAACAGCCGTAGACTGTCACCTATGAAATGTTCTATTAACAGAAAATTTATTATTTCACTTTATTTTTTAATGGGCTAATTGAAGGTTTATGATATTTTCGCGTTTGGCTGCATTTCGCGACTTGTTACTATGATCTCCAAGCCGGTAATGCAGCAAGTAGCGCGTTCAGCTGCATGACCCGGTGTCTGCATCATTGTGCCCTTTCGAGTGAAGTACTCACGCGCTTGTACCGGATCACGGACTGGTCGCGCCTGTCAATATTTGAGCGGAGGTCGGCGATGCTACCCCGCACCCCATGGGCCGCTTCTTTTTTGCGACCGGGCAGCACCGAAGAGTCGAGTGCGCGTCAAGATTGCTCAAACAGGCGAACGAGCAGACAGAGCAGAGCCGGCTTGTAAACTGCTCTGGGTCGGCAGTGGCGAGGCAGCCCGGGTGATCTCCTCTTGCCAAGTGCGAGGGCAACCCTAAAGCGCGCACCCCGGGCTTTTAAAAAATTAACTGCTCGACGTACGACGGCAGGCGCGGGTTCGCGGCCGAGCTACCTGGACGCACAATACCGCATAATGAAACCTATGCAAACGGCCGCTATTTGAATACGCGCTCTGCCCTGCCGTACCTTCCTAACCCTTTCCGGTGCTCCCGTCGGCCGCATTGTACCGCGGCGGGGAAGGGTCGAGTCCTTCCTGCGCGGGATCCAGTATCTCCGAAATTAATTCAATTATTCGCGCTCCGCGTCTGGGAGTGGCGCTGCCATCAATCGTGGCGCGCCGTGCGTGCAGTTGGCGGCCCTGGAATGGCCGCAGTCCCCCGTCGTGCGCGCGCCGGACACTTTCTTAGAGCTACCCCCCCTCCCCCCCTTTCTAAACACGCACAAGCGACACATCGCAGAAATCCACTAACAGGTCGTGCAGTCTGTCCGTAGATCGTACGTCTGTGGCCAAATCACAGATAACAGCGATCGATCGCTGATCACTCGCAGTTCCAAAGCAATCCGATAAATCGCATGCGATCAGTTGGCTACGTATGGACAGTATGCATGCCTATCTGCGATCCGCTCGTCCAGTTACACTACCGGTCATTAAAATTGCTATACCACGAAGATGACGTGCTACAGACGCGAAATTTAACCGGCAGGAAGAAGATGCTGTGATATGCAAATGATTAGCTTTTCAGTGCATTCAGACAAGGTTGGCGCCGGTGGCGACACCTACAACGTGCAGACACGAGGAAAGTTTCCAACCGATTTCTCATACACAAGCAGCAGTTGACCGGCGTTGCCTGGTGAAACGTTGTTGTGATGCCTCGTGTAAGGAGCAGAAATGCGTACATCACGTTTCCGACTTCGATAAAGGTCGGATTGTAGCCTATCGCGATGGCGTTTTATCCTATCGCGACATTGCTGCTCGCGTTGGTCGAGATCCAATGACTGTTAGCATAATGTAGAATCGGTGGGTTCAGGAGGATAATACGGAACGCCGTGCTGGATCCCAGTGGCCTCGTATCACTAGCAGTCGAGATGACAGGCATCTTATCCGCATGGCTGTAACGGACCGTGCAGCCACGTCTCGATCCCTGAGTCAGCAGATGGGGACATTTGCAAGACAACAACCATCTGCACGAACAGTTCGGCGACGTTTCCAGCAGCATGGACTATCAGCTCGGAGACCATGGCTGCTGTTCCCTTTGACGCCGCATCACAGGCAGGAGCGCCTGCGATGGTGTACTCAACGACGAACCTGGGTGCACGAATGGCAAAACGTCATTTTTTCAGATGAATCCAGGTTCTGTTTATAGTATCATGATGGTCGCATCCGTGTTTGGCGACATCGCGGTGAACGCACATTGGAAGCGTGTATTCGTCATCGCCATACTGGCGTATCACCCGGCGTGATGGTATGGGGTGCCATTGGTTACACGTCTCGGTCACCTCTTGCTCGCATTGACGGCACTTTGAACAGTGGACGTTACATTTCAGATGTGTTACGACTCGTGGCTCTACCCTTCATTCGATCCCTGCGAAACCCTACATTTCAGCAGGATAATGCACGACCGAATGTTGCAGATCCTGTACGGTCCTTTATGGATACAGAAAATGTTCGACTGCTGCCCTGGCCAACACATTCTCCTGATCTCTCACCAATTGAAAACGTCTGGTCAATGGTAGGCGAGCAACTGGCTCGTCACAATACGCCAGTCACTACTCTTGATGAACAGTGGTATCGTGTTGAAGCTGCATGGGCAGCTGTACCTGTACACGCCATCCAAGTTCTGTTTGAGTCAATGCCTAGGCGTATCAAGGCCGTTATTACGGCCAGAGGTGGTTGTTCTGGGTACTGATTTCTCAGGATCTATGCACCCAAATTGCGTGAAAATGTAATCACATGTCAGTTCTAGTATTATATATTTGTCCAATGAATACCAGTTTATCATCTGCATTTCTTCTTGGTGTAGCAACTTTAATGGCCAGTAGTGTATTAATCGTAGGGGAAGATATACCAATCTGAGAGGCGACCTTGCAGGCGGAGTGATTTTCATTCTGCAGCGGAGTGTGCGCTGATATAAAACTTCCTGGCAGAATAAAATTGTTTGTCAGATTGATACTCGAACTCGATACCGTTGTTTTTCCTGGAGAACACTTGCCAGCGAGAAGCAAAGGTCTCGGGATCGAATCTCGGTCAGACAAACAGATTTAACCTGCTAGGAAGTTCCAGTATTTTGAAAGCTTGTAGAAATTCATGCAATGTTACAACATACCGGTCGCCAGCTGGCAACTTTGAGCCATTTCTGAAACATTCAGCCCAATTATTAATGTTTTAAACAAGGCTGCGTAGTCAGCGACCGTTTACAAAATAAAGCAGTTACAGTCCTCGGTCACAAAATTTAAGTCTTTTGACCAGGTTTCGACACTTCTACGAGTGCCTTATCAGAAATTAAATATTAAAATTGGCCTATAACAAAAATACAAATTCATGGGAAATTTTTTTGGAAAGAAGTGTAAGTACTAACTAACAGTACAAGAAAGAAACAGTACTTACATGTCACGTATAAGACAAATACCAAGCGATATGGCTTTAGTCACAAAAATTTAATAAAGAGTACATGGAAGGCGAGCCACTACGGGTTTTTCGCACATATAAAGCCACAGGTAGTAACAAACTGAGGGGCCCCGTTAACAACTGCAGCTGGTGAACATTAATCCAAGAGTTTCATCTAGTAGCTGCAAGTACAGATTGGCTACTTAACATTCAAATAAAGACAGACGAATATTACGATGAACAGTACGCAGTACATGGCGTAAAAGGTAATATTTTGTTTGACAGCATCAGATAAGGTGACATTTTGTCTACTCAGAGCTTAGAAGTACAGTTTAAAGGATGAAAACACCATTATAGAAGATACAAAGAGGGCTGAATGACACAGCCTGTAGAAAACGATATAACATGAAATGCAGCCAAAATAAAGCATTTAATAAACGAAAATTATGAATTTTCTTAGGTGGAAAAAAACATTTCGATAATTGCACGAGGAAACCCGAAATCAAATAAGTAACGGCTTTATACCGTTGAAGAAGCTTTTATTACGTAATTGTAGCTGCCATTTCTGAGAAAGATGTTTAAAAATTTCTAATTCTTTGAGAATACCTAATCTACGCCCTTTCTTCTAGGGGTGCAAAATGTTGATATTGTGAACAGCTTTAGCCGCGTGACCTGTAATCAGAAGGTGGTCCGGAAAAGACGAATTTTGGGTGCTAGTGCCAGTTTTTCTTAGAAGATGTTCTTTTTATCTGGTTGAAAAGGCACATTCTGTTTGTCCTATGTAGTAAGAAGAGCAGGTGTCGCTGAAATTCTTATACACGCCAGAATTTTCCAAAGGGGAACGAGTCAATTATAAATTATGAATGAAATTTTTTTTCAAATGGTTATTGATAGAAAAAGCAACGATACAGTTGTATTAATTACGAAGAAGGCGTTGCATCTGATAGGAGGTGGGCCCTAAGTCATCTACAAGGGATCTGCTGATGGCATTGACCGTATTTACGATCTCTTTAATGAACTTCATGAAAAAATATCTTTCACCATCAAATTCGAAAACGAGGCCGGCCAAGTAAAATTTCTTGATTCATCGCTTACAGTAGAACAAAATAAAATCTCATTCAATGTTTTTCGTAAAGAAACATGGACTGATCAGATCGCACCTGCGTCTTCCATGTACCCACAATCTCATAAAAATGCTTTCTTTCACTCTGCTATTCATAGAGCTACTTCTAATCCACTCTCGAAATAAAAATTCAATGAAGAAATTAATTTACTCAAAACGATAGTAGTTAATAAAGAATATGAACCTGGCATAGTGGATGGCATCCTTAAAAAGAAAACTTAAAATAATTACTACGCACGGCACCTCTATCATTGAATCTAACCCGAAAAAGTATTTTTCTATTCCTTTCCTACGGGCCATCTTGACTACAGCCAAGAATTTGTTTTGCTAGTTTATTTCCAGGCATTCTATCTACATGTTCCCATCAGTTGTTTCTATTTAGGCATCTCTTTTCTTGTGCTTTGAATCAACTTTTAATTCATTCCTACGCAGAAATCTCATTTCCGTAACCTGGATCCTGCTCATTTGCTTATACGTGAGAAACCATGTTTCAGATCCATAGAACATAGTAGGTACTGCCTGATTTTGAAAATCTTCTTCTGTCTCTCTTTCACGGATTGTGTTTGTAGCGTATTTATAACTGTTGCACAGATTTCTTTAGATTATCAATTTCATGTTCGAAATTTCGTCCCATGTCACAGCCGGCACACCGAAAGTGGGTTACCTGATCCAGTATTACGCAACTTACTACAACTTTAGATCTTGTAAGGGACTTTCCCTTGACTTCCACAACTTTTGTTTTAATAGTGGAGATTTTCATGTAACATTTTGAAGCCAACAAATTAAGATGATACACGGCTCTTCCAAGATTATTTTCATTTTCTTGTATTATTATTTAATCATCTGCTTATAGTAGGGTTTTGACACATTTATCTACATTTATCTCTATCTGTAGGTAACATTTTTTTCCAAACTGAGGATTTTAAAATTTATTTACGAAATACAGACTGAAAAGATGAGCGCAACATACTTCGGGTCAGTTTAATGTATTCAGTATATTTTATTCTGCAACTTACCCTACAGCACCCAAGCATAGCGTTCCAGAACAAGTTTCTTAAATCAAAATTCTCCTTCCTATCTAGTCTTATCTTCATCTTCGGCGTTTCCACCTAGGAGTTACCCATTTTCGATCCCCAGAGTCCTCTTTCGTTAGCTTCAGTCATCGGGTCTTAGATATCTGTCCTCCATTGCTTCCCGTACGTGTTTTCCCATCTTAGCGCTAGCCACCCTCTACATTCCCGGCCGACTACGAGTTTAAAATCATTCTTCTCCACCTATGGTCAGGCAATCTTCATTTTTGCCTGTGTCACAGAAGCACTCTATTCTCAAACGTTTTTGCTATGGAGCTAGTTATCTCCGTTCGCCATCATACCTCCTCATTTCGTATCTTATCTTGCCTCGTCACCTGCGGACAACTTCTCGTATCGTCCATTTGACTATTCTAATTTTCTGCTTGACTTTTCATTCTCGAGGCACATCTCAGTTCGATATAGATCTATTTATTCTACCACACTGTTAAATGTGAAATATTTTTTTCTTAGTGTTCTGCCGAATGTTACTACTCCATATCATCCTGTGCAAAGCTCTTGTAGCTCTCTTCTCCATTGCAATTCTGGAAAATACCCTTGACACATGTTTCAGAGTTATCTATTAATGTTCCCAAATATTTGTATCCTCTGCAGGATTTTGTTTCTCGTTCCTCTTTGTCACTTTTATATATTTGTTTTTCAAGTATTAGTAGACTTACGGAGATCATTTGCCACTGCTGCTCAGCGTAGCAGTTCACTTACTATAGCAAATCTTCACAACACATTACCATTTATGAAATAATGCTGCAGTTGCTTGTAGATCGCTTGCGTGTGGTGGGGTCGAAACTTGAAGGCCGATTGCATGCGATATTGCCCCTGTGTGGGGCCCCTAAAGCTCTTAGATTGGCGGTCTGTTAAGGTTACAGCTGAGGTAATGGAATCCTGAGGTTCGTGGGTTTGGAAAAAGAGGAAGGTAGATTGCGGTCCATCGTACCGATAATGCCGTTGCCATGAGACGAAAATCAAAACCTGGATAATCGTACGGAGATTTGGCCCGAATACCAGTCCAGTGTCTTACTACTGCGCCAGCCACTGGTAACATCGCCGTTGAGCGGCCGTGAACTCCACCCTCTCCCAATGTGTTTCCATCAAAGTTGATTGGAATATAATGTCTCACAGACATCTTAATGATTTCTTTTCTCCATGTCGACTTTGGTGTCAATGTCTCAAGGTCCTTCAATATGTCGTAAAACATCCAGAAACTACGGAACGAAAAAAATTGTTTTTCGTCTTCTTCCTCTTCGTAGTGTTAGTCCTGTCTAGTACAGGACTCACTTTTTCAGAATTTGTCTCTTAACTGTTAATGTATCGTATTCTGTTGAGGCGGAATTTAGAAACCAGCCCAGCATTAGCCTATATGAGTGTGGAAAACTGCCTAAAAACCAGTTTGGTCGCTTTACCAGCCCACAGTCGTTAAGATGCCTCGCGTATTCGATCCAGGTCTGGCCCATCTCCACGCCTTGAAAGTTGACGCACTGCATCTTACGCTGTACGAGCCGGCCGCGAAAAGACAAAGTACTGAACCACGAAATTCAAACATGAAAACAGTAGTAATCATTTTATAAATGTCGCGGTAGTTAAAATTTGTCGGACCGAGACTCAAACCCGGATTTCGTGCATTTCGCGAACATTTGCATTAACCATTAGGCTGTTCGAGTGCGACTCGAACATTCATTTTCATGATATTTCCGCCTATGATTTTATATAATTGCATCTTCATCGACGTCGTGACCATCAACTCTACAATCATTTCATTGTAGTGAGTTTAATTTGGTTCAGTATTAATTATGTTGTTGTTATTTTTGGTTGTGGTGGGGTTGTGGTGCTGGTGGTGGTGGTGGTGGTGGTGGTGGTGAACGTATCCATAACAATGTTCTTTAGTTCGCAAATATTTATAACAAACAAGTAAAGGGGGAGAAGTAATGTCATGAACTTTCAGTATCATCCCAGCACATACCTAGAATTAGTTCCGGAAACTACGAAAAAAAGTCCGTACTGGATCAGGTACCTGATAAGACGTTATATTAACAGGTTTCGTACTTTTCAATACATTTTAGTTACGTAGAACTATAACACGCAGCCCGTATATGAGTAGAACAGAAGTTTATTGCGTCACAACATAAAATTTCAAGTCTTTGACTTGATGTACTGGAGACTCGTCAAAACATACAAAAGGCTTTACAATTTTTCTTATGTTATGTACTGTACTGGATGCATAATTGACGACTTTTTTTAAATCACAAGTTTTGATCCCAAGCTTTAAAATCTTGAACATGGCTGGATGCGGCAACTGTAATGCACTCTTCGTACAGGAATAGGTAAAAAAACACAGCCAAATCGCTTGCGATAGTTATTGAAAAACCTTTGACCTAGATTTTGACGTCTTTAAAAACGTGTTCTTCAGAAGGATCAATGATTGACTCTGGTTACAGGATATTGTGGAGGTACGTTGAATACGTAGAGGTTTTCTCTGACTATCCTTCATGTGCTCTTCATTTGAATAGTAGCATTTCTGGACCATTTGTCACAAACAGCCTGTGAGAGGAGCTGTTGCTGTTTGGAGTGTGTTGCACACTTCTTTTGAACAGTAGTTCAGGGTGTTCTTACAACTTGGAAGTTTTTTCATAGCTCTTGTCTTCACGTAACGTACACTGCTGCTGCTTTTAAATATGTTCTTGTTGCCAGGCACAAATCTCAAAACAGAATATATGTTCCTGCGATGTAAATACTGTATTAAACGGAGTTGCCCCGAAAATATGATCCCAGATGACACCAAAAACCGAAGTGTCGCAAGTAAACAAATTCATTGTTTTGTGCTGTAGAGACCATTGTAATGTACATTCTGCAGGGCGACGTGAATACATGTCTTCCGCGCAATTTATAGCTCAGTTATGCGAGGCTGGAGCATGGAATCAGCCATTGACAGTTCAAGGAACCTTCGTGGAAGTAAAAATAAACTCAAAACAGTAAAATGTGACGTGTCTTTGAAAACGACGTTTCCATGCGACGACATCTTGTATAAAATATTCTCGGTCTATGTAAACGTAGACCTCCCCACGCTTACTAATGATGAAACGCTCTCGCATTTGTGGCTGGTTCGCAGTGTAGAGATTTTGCAACGTTTCGACAAGTGGCATACTTTCAATCTTTTGCCTCAGGAAACCCGAACGATTTTTGTCAGTATGCTCGATTTCTTGAAGCAACAGATTACAAAAAAATCTCAAGTTTTTATTCTAATTTGGCGCGCCAACAGGACCGAGAATATGTTGTACGTCGAACAGAAACAGGCATATTTATTCGAACCGACTAAACACCTTTCCTTCACGAGGCACAAGTATTCTAATTGGTGCAATTTTTAGAGCAAGTAACTGTGGTGACTGCTTGTGGAGAACCGTATCTTGATTTAGACCAATGGCGGAAAAAACGAATGTAGGATGCAGAAATGGAGATTTGAACTTCATTCCTTTCAAATAACGGTCCAGTGCCTTACCTTGAGCTCACAGCTCTATTCAAAGTTTCGCAGTAGGAAATACCATTATATCGATAAGGGACAGAAATATTCTAGCTGAATCACTGATAAAAAGGATAATCTATTTCAGACAGTTTCTGAAGTAAAGCATTGAATTGACCGTTATGAAATTGTTTTATATTGCTATTTATTGTGGCGTTATTACTTGTGAAGGGCCTTTCATTTCAGACACAGTGATATTCTATCACACAATCATAACCGGCTTTGGCCTTCATTAGCCTTGTTTGGGTGCTACTGATCGTGGTCAGCATTTGATGAACAAAACGTTCATTACATGCGTTGTCAAATTACACATAATAACAGAACTCAGGAAAATATACATGTATAAGCAAATGAGCTTTGCTTCCCCTAGTCTTTGCTTTAAATTCATGCGTCATGTCTACAGCGTACCTTTGAATGTAAAAACTATAAAATACACCAAGGTAGAAAAAAATCTGACAGTTATTCGTTACGCATAAATACAAAGTGCAAACCACTAAGGTAATAGAATCAACTTTAAAACAAAGTAAGGTCATCGTAAGAAAAGGAAGATAGGTGCGATTCGGTTATCATACGTATTTCACAAGGTTCACGACGCTGCACTTTCGCTAGCGAGGAGTTTACGACCACTGGCCGTTAGTTCAGGAGAGAGAACGCACCCCGGGCGGCTCAGAGCACCATTACGTAGTACTCTGCTTAATCGTTTTCGGCTGCGAGATGTTTGCGCTATACTTACGTAAGTCCTTCATTTCTGTCGTTAAGTATAATGAAAGTCTTCTTCACCAAATCACGACTATGACCAATAACATGCGAAGGTGGCCATTGTAGAACTTCGTGGTATATTGTGTTTGAAATCAAATACGTCGCTCTCCTTCTACGGAATTTCGTGTATTTTGCCTAATTATTGTTGTTCATTCTTCAGGTAGTAAATCTAAAACTGTTCGTAACATATTTTCAATAGTTCACTCTCAATTCTCATACGGTAACCATTTTGAAAATCCATTTGTGGAGTTATGGCAACGGCCTTGCCGCAGTGGATACAACGGTTCCCGTGAGATCATCGAAGGCGTTGGGTGTGGCCGGCACTTGGATGGGTGACCATCCAGCCGCCATGCACTGTTGCCATTTTTCGGGGTGCACTCAGCCTCGTGATGCCAATCGAGGAGATACTGGACCGAATAGTAGCGGCTTCGGTCAAGAATACCATGATAACGACCGGGAGAGCGGTGTTCTGACCCCATGCCTTGAGGATGACACGGCGGTCGGATGGTCCCGGTAGGCCACTCGTGGCCTGAAGACGGAGTGCATTTGTGGAGTTATCATGCATTTCTACTTTCCTTCATGGTGACAGCTGTTCGTGATAAACCGAGAGGTTCCACCTTGCGAATCCCTTTCCTCTGTTAACTCGTGTGTGTATCCAACCCTGCAAGCAGTAAGCTAAGTGTGTTGGACCTGGAGAATGTGGTGGCTAGGTAACGATACCGACACGACCGGTCCACCGATTTTGGATCTTGGGTTTGAGAAGTTGCCTTATACATATTGGGTATAAAAAAAACTACGTATGGAAAATTTTAGTTTGCAGGAAATAAAAAGAAATAATTTTGTACGTGGAAAAACTGTCAAGATGCACGATTTGTCTGCAAGTGATCCATGTAGGATATAATGTTAGTGATGTTCAGGCGCTTTTCAAACTGACATGTATTGAATATTGTTTTTTGAGACGTTGCTCTCGTCCGTTTACCTTAATGCATGAAGCGTTTGGTGAGCGAGATGTCTCCATCTACATCTGTACTCCGCAAGCCACCTTTCGGTGTGTGGCGGAGGGTACTTTGTGTAACACTATCACTTCCCCCCTTTTCCTGTGCCAGTCGCATGTGGTTCGCGCCAACAACTATTGCTGGTATGCCGCCGTATGGGTTCGAATCTCTCTGATTTAATCTTGATGGTCTTTTTGCGAGATACACGAAGGAGAAAGCGCTACATTGGTTGGCTGTTGTAGGAACGTACGCTCTCAAAAATTTAACAGTGGGCTATTTCGTGATGCAAAACGCCTCTTCTGCAGGGTCTGCCACTGGATATGGCTGTGCGTCTCCGTGACGCTTTCGTAGTTACTAAATGAATCTGTAACGAAACGTGCTACTCTTCTTTGGATCCTCTCTATTTCCACTATCAGTCCTATCTGGTAAGGTTCTCTTACTGACATCCAATGTTCAAGCACTGATCGAAAGAGTGTTTTGTAAGCTACTACCTTTGTAGATGGACTACATTTGCTGAGGATTCTTTCAATGAATCTTCTGGCATCATCGATGGACACTCCAGAATAGCTAGTTGCCCGTTTGGCTGAAGTTGCTGCCATTATTCGTGGAAAACTTGGTCGCTTTGAGTACGTTAGGCAATCATTTGCATGCAGTTGCCAGTTGTGGATTAACATAAATAAATGACTTTTCCCGCAACATCTCTAAAACAACATTCTTCATCGGCGGTTTGAAGAATGTTGTTTTAGAGACGTTGATGAAAAAGTCATCCCTTTTCAGTGTGAAAACCGTCTCTGAGCATCAGTAACATCAAAGCCTTCAGGAATCCTAGCGGAGAAACAGTTCACCTGTGACATTTATGTTACTTAAAAAGCCGTTTATTTTTATCGCATAGTGGTCAACGGTACCTTTTATTGTTATTCAACTAACGTAGTTTTCACAAAAAGTGTAAGCTCCACGTCTGGAAAACAATTCGAAATAATTGGTATGAGTGCATAAACCTCTTTGTTTCAAATTCCATTTCTGTCATCTCCACAGAGATGACAGAGAACGTGCCAGTGTAGTAACCATTTCTAGCTGCATTTCAATAACTGCTGATTACTGAACGTATATTAACTTCATGTGGAACAGCAACTCCTGTAACATGAGTGTGAAAGTATTTAAGCGGCACCAGTCTGGAATAAGGTATGTATATGGCTTGGTAGGTATGCTCTGGATCTTTGTTATGTAAGAAAAGTATTGATGATCCGTACTACGTACGATTCAAAACAGGTTTTTATATAAAGTAAGTCAGTAGCATGTTTAGGACTTTTGTTACAGCATGTTGCAGGGATTTCATAATGAAGGATTGGAGATGAATGTATGAACAGCTGTTTTGATGGTACGCGTGAAATCATCCAAGTTAATTACTATGATGAAATAGTGCCAGTGGTAGCTTATTAAATAAATTTTGCTTTATAACACGATCCCGTCATAGAATGATGGCGCTTTCGATGCATTTCATGTCGATGTTCAGCCAACAGATGTATTTATATGCTATGGCTAAAACCTTCGTCCTTAATCTCCTTTTCTTGAATACTCCTGTAGTAATTATGCATTAATGTACTACAACACTAAACGCAGTTTCCAAAAATAGTAACGTCTTCCATGTACTATCCTAGCTGAATAAACTGTTTCTAAGCCAGTAAACGTGACATGTAACCGCATTGTTAATAAATATCTTTTTGGACTCAGTGTAATCATTTTTTACCCTTATTGATTCCTCTCAACATCTTTAACCCATCTGTATGAAGTCTTTTTTGAGTGTTTTGAGGATCCCCATGTTATGGTAAATATGATACGATGTATAAGCATAAGTTATTATTTTTGGTATCCCATTCTACCCGGAAACATTCTTCCTCTTTCTACGACGATGATATAACAGACGTAATGAGAAACTGTACAGCCCCTTGCTCTAACATTTGCCATACAGATACTTCCTTTTCAGTTTCAACACATATACCTACGTTACAAAACAAAGTCGGTAAGTTACGAGTATATCATTTGATGTGACATTTGTGAATAGACATTTCTCATTCTCATTCTCATCTTATTTAATTGCGAGTGGAATATATACATGAGTTGGACAAAAATGTGGAAACATCTAGAGGAATGTTTTCTTGAACATGAATGTAAATGCTAGCCAAGCCTGTAGGTTCCGCTGTTGTATCTGACCACGAACGGCACCTGCGAAATGTCCTCATTACGTTGCAAGTGTCAGGCATGGTTGGGGCAGTATTCTGTGTTGTTGTGAGTGCATTATGTCGGAGCAAAGTGAATTCGAACTTGACAGAATTGTTGGTGGTACTATAGTGGATACTTCAAAACCAAGGTATTCAAAGTGTTTGGTGTTTCACGGGCGCTGTATCGCATATTTCTATCGCGTACAGCGATAAGTCACAATGCGCACGAAAGTGTATGTTGAGTGTTCGCGATAAACGGTCATTGAAGAGGATTGTGACAAAAAATAAGAGGACGACAGCTGTAAGGGTCACTGCACAACTGAATGTCGCACTCGCGAGCCCTGTGACCACTGACACAACACGACGGGAGCTCCTTGAGCATGGGATTGTAGGGCGTGCTGGAATTGTAAGCCCACTCATCAGCGACGCAAATGCCCCTAACTGGAAAACCATGAGCCATAAGACCTGATTTATGGAGCAATGAAAGAATGTCATTTGGTCGGATGACTGTTGACGCACACAGTTTCCTACTTCTGACCGTGTTTATGTCCCAAGAGTGGTACAGGTAGGGATTTGGTGATGATTTAGGCAGCTACCACTCGTGGTATTGCCTGTGCCCCGTGCATTGTCTGGTCGGTCGGTTGGTTGATTGATTCGGAGGAGGGATCAAACAGCGAGGCCGGTCTGTGTGACCGTGCGGTTCTAGGCGCTTTAGTCTGGAACCGCGTGACTGCTACGGTCGCAGGATCGAATCCTGCCTCGGACATGGATGTGTGTGATGTCCGTAGGTTAGTTAGGTTTAAGTAGTTCTAAGTTCTAGGGGACTGATGACCACAGACGTTAAGTCCCATAGTGCACAGAGCCATTTGGACCATTTTGAACCAAACAGCGAGGTCATCGGTTCCATAGGATTACGGGAGGATGGGAAGGAAGTCGGCCGTGCCCTTTCAAAGGAACCATCCCGACATATGCCTGAAGTGACTTAGGGGAACCACGGAAAACCTAACTTAGGATAGCCGGAGGCAGGTGTGAACCGTCGTCCTCCCAAATGTGTTGATGATAGTGTTCGGTTTGTGGAGCGCTCAACTGCGCGGTGCGAATAGTTCAAACGGCTCTGAGCACTATGGGACTTAACATCTGAGGTCATCAGTCCCCTAGAACTTAGAACTACTTAAACCTAACTAACCTAAGGACATCACACACATCCATGCCCGAGGCAGGATTCGAACCTGCGAACGTAGCAGTCGCACGGTCCCAGACTGAAGCGCCTAGAACCGATCGTCCATACCTGCCGGCAACTGCGCGGTCATCAGCGCCCGTACAAAGTCCCAGTTTTTACGCAGTCCAATCTAGCCACTGTCACGAATGATGATGATGATGATGATGATGATGAGGGCAACACAAATACCCTGTCTCCTGGCAGAGGAAATCCCGAACTTGGCCGTGAATCTAACCCTGGACCCCGTGATCCAGAGGCAGCAACGCTAGCCACTAGACCAGGAGCTGCAGACCCCCGGATACGAGTATGGTATGCTAACCACTGCACCACCACTGCTTACCTTGCAAGGTCGGATTACTGTGAAGGAATATGTGACTATTTTCGCTGATGAGCTCTGTTCCCTGGTACAATGTTTATTCGCCAATGATGTTCGAAGACGACAGTCCCCGCTTACAGAGCTCACATAATTCAGGACTGGTTCGGTGAGCATCACACTCAATATCATTGAGCCTCTGTGCTCTACTTTGGAGAGGTGGGTGCGTGATCACTATTCACTGCCGTCGTTGTTATCTGAACTTAACATTATTTTGCAGGAGAAACGGTATAAGATTCGCTTGAAAACTATACATTCCAAGATGGCAGGAAGCTGTTTTGAATGACAACGGGTTGTCTGCACCGTATTAGACAAGGTAACGTCTCGTGTTTCTGGTGTTTACAAATTTTTGTCTATCCCTCTATTTCAGTAGGAAAAAACAATTATGTCTCTCTGTCGGCTTTGCATGATTCGACTGATCAGAAATACAGTACAGAATTCAGTGTATGTGTCTATTAAAAAGGTCATTGATAGTTAACTCGGCAATATTTTCCGTTTTCTGAAGTATTATACAAGTTGTATCTATATGTGGAGTACACAGCTTCAACCATGGATTCAAATGAACAAGATACGGCGGAAATAGGATATCAAAAAATTGTAAACAAAATTTAAAAAAATTAAAAGCAGTTCGGACAGTCAACATTCTTCCTGTGGTTTGACAGTGAATTAACATTCAAATACGAACGCTAACACTTACAGTACATTATGCAAAGTGGGCTATAAACTTAATTATTTTGTATAGCGGGACAACAATAGTTCTCGATTATCATCATGAAAGAGATAAAAAGTGCATCTGACAGTTCTAGACACTGAAATACTTAGTCATGTATGCAGCACACACATTCCCAGGCACTATGATTACGAACACGTTGGTGACACGCATTCATGTGCAAATGGAATTCTTTACATTCTCTTTATAAAACTGTCAACTGGGAATCGAAACAGTGTGTGCTATTAGATGCTCAATAGGTTTGAAGAATGGTTACTTAAGTCCTTATGTTGTTGGCAAATAAAAATAAATTCAATCACGTTAAATGTAATCTGTATACGTTTCATTGTTGCAAGGATTTAACGGGGATTCCGAATCACTATATGTACGATGTATTTTTTCACAGATGCAACGTCTTCCAGTGTGTGAAATCCTCGTTAACTATTGTGGAATGATACAGAAAGAAGTAATTCTGGTTCGACACGCTTTTTCAGTCCTTTTAGTATCACTGCGTAAGCTACCAACAGACACTGTAGAGAAACCATATTTGATAACACTGTGATATCATATGAGAATGCAGCATTACTTTATCTGAATGTTGCCAACGAACTCAATTGTGACAACTTTCAAACTCGAATCGTCTCAGAAGTGCCAAATTTGACCAAGGGTACAACATACTTAACTAAGCATTCAGCAAGGTCATAGTAAAATAAAAATGATACTCTGAAATAGAAATGAGTTGTTAGTCGGTATTTCATCATCCTTTATTAACTGACTATTGACAACGTAATGACACAATGTCATAGAAAAGAAATCTGTGTTATATAGCTGTACCATCGTTTACTTATATTTCACCTAAATAGGCAGACAATATTTTTTTACATGGTCACATCCTTACCTTTGCTATCAACTTAAAACAGAGAGCAGTATTTAGGAACACGTAGTGCTGTCGCACGTTAAATTACGTTGAACAAAAGCTGATCGATCGCGTTGAACTTCTACATACAGCTGCTGAAAATAAAGGAAACTGCACGTGCTACCAAGTGGTGACCTTCAAGACGCCGAATGAGGACAGCTCAGTACTTATCAGCGTATACAACAACGTAAGTATGGCGGCTTCCAGGTATGGAGGCTTCTGCAGGAAGTCTTCCATTTAATGTAATAGTCTCTCTTTGTCCTTTGGAAATAAACGTACATGGAAAGTTATTGCATTGCTTACACAGAGAGAGTCCAATTTATATAACACGTGGAAAGGGAGTGCGTAAAACTACTTGATTTGAAAATTTCCTCGTGACCACATGTCTCGGAAAAAATAAATACATTCATATTATTAGGTTTCAGCATCAGGTATTTTAACAGTAGGGGGTTACTTGAGGAGTCAATGAGACAGAAGGGAAGAAAGAATGTCTTGTTCTGGAACTTAGACAAGGCGTACTCTACTCCGCGTCGTATGCCTCACTGCATTAGATACTTCGGACCAGTTTGAATATTAATCCAAGGTAGTGCCAACGTATCTGGTGATCACAAACCGCTCGCCTCCAATGTACCTACCCTTTGCCGGCCAGATAATGATGATGATTTTCTTTCTCCTACCGTCGATATTCGAATCATCTAGCTTTAAGTCGAAAGGCACTGTACTGGCGTAGTCACATTGTCTATGGAGGTTACAATGCCCTACTGATGTTGATAGATGCGTAAACATTATTTTAGCAATCCATTTTTAAATGAACAATTTCAGTCGCTTCAACAAGTTCAAAAAAATTTTTGTTTAACGTTATCTACGAATTTATTTTACACAGAAAGATAGATCACAGACAGTACTCGTCAGGCTTCAAATACAAATGAAAAATGTTCATTTTCTGTTGGTGACGAAATTATAATGCTGTTTTACATTTCTGTAATACAGTTGCAGTTCAAAAACAAATACTTTCTCGTAAGAATTTGTACTGAATATACAGTAATTAGTGCCATAGGAAAACTCTGTTTTATCATCGTGATAATGCATGGTCATGTAATTCTAGAGCGTAGACACATAAAACAATGTGTTCATAAGTGGATTAAACAAGAGAAGACTCATAAAATCTCTGAGACAGTTGTTGCCATACTTAACGATCAGTTTTCAGCAGGTAAGAAATGTGACGGTTGTTTTCCTAATCTTCTACCCAAAACAGTCATAATTTTTAAATACATAAACGACCTGAGCTAGAATGCTCGAATACAACTTTGGGGAAGATGAGACGAATGGAGGTTTGGTGCACGTTTCCTGTCTGCTGGAATCGTAGCCATAAACTTGAGATCACACTTCGTGGCACACGGAGGGCCCGTGCTACGACCTGCTGTGTTTGACCAGCCTCCAGTCGCCCTAGTATTCTACCCCTCATAACGTCATCAATATGTGTTCTTTGAGCCATTTTCAACACACAGTCACCATTAGTACACCCGAAAACGTCTGCACACTTACTCGCTGCACCGTACTCTGACATTGACCAACGCACCTCTGCGTATGTGGACTGCTGCCAGCGCCACCGCGCGACGACCGCAGGTCAAATGCACCGCATGGTCATACTTCGAAGTGATTTAAACCCGCAGACCGCCCACCAGAGCGTTGTTTCACCATTTATCAGCATTACCCTTAATTTATGAGCATGAGTGTATCTAGGAGTCACCGCCCAGAGACCTAAAGCGGAGTGGCCATATGAAGCCAGTTGTAGGGACGATTAGAAGCCAATCTGGGTGTTATTGGGAATGTCTTAAGGAAATATGGTTCGATCCACGAAAAAAAGTAGCCTCGAAAACAGTCGTAAGGCCGATTCTTGAGTACTGCTCATCAGTTTGCGATCCTTAGCAGATCTAACGAAGAGCGAAATGCTTCGTCGAGTGATCGTTTAATAAGCGCAAGAGTTTTACGGAGATGCTCAGCAATATCCAGTGGCTGAAACTACAAGAGAGGCGTTATGTATCGGGGAGAAGTACAGTCTCGAAATTTCGAGAGCATACATTCCAAAACAAGGCGGGCTACATACCACTTTCTCCCACAAATACCTCGCGAAATTGCTATTATCGTATGCATGAGTTACAACAAATCCAGTACTCATTTCAACAAAAACACACATATTCATCTATTTACACTATATAATTTGAAACGCCGGCCGCGGTGGTCTAGCGGTTCTAGGCGCTCAGTCCGGAACTGCGCGACTGCTACGGTCGCAGGTTCGAATCCTGACTCGGGCATGGATGTGTGTGATGTCCTTAGTTTAGTTAGGTTTAAGTAGTTCTAAGTTCTAGGGGACTGACGACCACAGATGTTAAGTCCCATAGTGCTGAGAGCCATTTGAACCATTTGAAACGGCCGAGACTACGCGCTGATGTCGAAGACTTAATCCAGTGGAGCGCCTCGTTGGATGCTTCGTGTAGGATCATGATTCTAACAGGGAAGTATATGCTAGGACTCGTTTACAAGGTGGCTTTTTGTATGAATGTCACCACAGTCACACATGGTGTCATTGCCTAAGCCGCACTTGTCCTGTTTGCACATATCTTTTTCAGTCCGGTATCCGTTAAGTTGGACCCACACCTCTCTTAAGATGACAAACTTTAACAGTTGGGTTCTCAGTAAGTTCGTGGAGCTGGGTTCCCGTGGCGTGTCACTCACGCTTACACTCAGCGTCGCTGTTGAACCCAGTGGAGAGCATTTGGACTTCTTCTTCATACGCATGTCTTCTGGGTTTGGAGCTTTTCCTGGTCAGCGAGAGTAAATCTTCGTGAAGAGTGATTGACTCATATTTAGAAACCTGCTCAGCTGCTGTGCGGCTTACCTTCAAAAACATTTCATTTTGAAATATATTTAAACATTAATAAAAACCATATCAGCTATATTTTAGGAACCTTATATTTCTCTACAACCGGTTTCGCTCTAAATGAACATCCGCAGGTGACCGGAAGTTCAGGTCAGTCTTCGTAAATAATTCCCACGAAGTGACGTAAATGTTGAGGTGTCATGACTCAGAAATGTCTTGTCTATATCCACATTTACATCTACATCCATACCCCGCAAGCCACCTGACGGTGTGTTTGTGGAAAGAAAGATTGTCGGTATGCCTCTGTGTGGGCTCCAGTCTCTCTGATTTTATCCTCTGGTCTCTTCGCTAGATATACGTAGAAGTGAGCAATATACTGCTTGACTCCTCGGTGAAGGTATGTTCTTGAAACTTCAAAAAAAGCCCGTACCGAGCTACTGAGCGTCTCTCTTGCAGTGTCTTCCACTGGAGTTTATCTATCATCTCCGTAATGCTTTCACGAATACTAAATGATCCTGTAACGAAGCGCGCTGCTCTCCGTTGGATCTTCTCTATCAACCCTACCTGGTACGGACCCCACACCGGTGAGCAGTATTCAAGCAGTGGGCGAACAAGTGTACTGTAACCTACTTCATTTGTTTTCGGATTGCATTTCCTTAGGATTTTTCCAATAAATCTCAGTCTGGCATCTGCTTTACCGACGATTAATTTTATATGGTCATTCGATTTTAAATCACTCCTAATGCCTACTCCCACATAATTTATGGAATTAACTGCTTCCAGTTGCTGACCTGCTATACTGTAGCTAAATGATAAAGGATCTTTCTTTCTATGTATTCGCAGCACATTACACTTGTCTACATTGAGATTCAATTGCCATTCCCTGCACCATGCGTCAATTCGTTGCAGATCCTACTGCATTTCAGTACAATTTTTCATTATTACAACCTCTAGATATACTACAGCATCATCTGCAAAAAGCTTCAGCGAACTTCCGATGTTATCCACAAGGTCATTTATATATATTGTGAACAGCAACGGTCCCACGACACTCCCCTGCCGCACTCCTGAAATCACTCTTACTTCGGAAGACTTCTCTCCATTGAGAATGACATGCTGCGTTATGTTATCTAGGAACTCTTCAATCGAATAACACAATTGGTCTGGTAGTCCATATGTTCTTACTTTGTTCATTAAACGACTATGGGGAACTGTATCAAACGCCCTGCGGAAGTCAAGAAACACAGCATCTACCTGGGAACCCGTGACTATGGCCCTCTGAGTCTCGTGGGTTTCACACGATCGTCTTTTTCGAAACCCATGCCGAATCCTGCAGAGTAGATTTCTAGTCTCCAGAAAAGTCATTATACTCGAACATAACACGTGTCTCGACACATAACGGTAAAGGGCATATCCTGGACACAGAACGAGACTCTGCAACACTTCACCGACCGCTTGGCACAAGCACAGGCATTAGTACTCGTACATGCAGGGAACATAAAAAGCTGGACAAAGTCCAGGTAGGGGAACTTCCGTCCACCTGGAGGTGTTCATTTGAAACTGAACCAGTCGTAGCGCTGTAAGCGTACTTCAAACACAGCTTTAGCGGTGTTATTAGCATTTACATTCAGCTGTGGAGGCACAAAATGATCAAACGGTGTGCAGTATTTAACATTCCTTCTGAAATGCCTTTAAAAATTGCCTGTTCATTCGCCAGTTTCATTTCTTGCCGTCGTGTTTTGCTGTTAATACATCGCAACGTTTATTTTTCCTTTACTTTACGCGTATCCGCTACGGTCATTTTCGGTTAATTGACTGTGAGCAATCTCTTTGCATGTTCGCTATAGCGATTTCACGTCTTTTATGGTTAGTTTGTTTTTAAATCTATTGGAAGCCTTGGCGTGCGTGGTTTGAAGGAATGTTCGCCATTCTGTGTTCTGTTCCGGTTTCTGTTAGATGCTAGTACGTCGAGTCCTATTTTGAGCGAAAATTGCATTCTTTTGGTAGCGATCTGTGCAGTTGTGGAGGTTCTACAGTGAATAAGGAATTGGGTGAGGCCACGACTGAGTTTAGTTAAAATGATACGGCTGTTTGGTGTTGCTTCGTTTTATTTCGCTAGTAGGAACGGAACAATGTGCATGCACGAAATAAAATGGAAACTGTAGGTTGCTCATATAGGATTGAATGGAAACTGGCAATAGCGTATTATGTTATCTTATCAGTTCTCTGTGCTGTAAATTCAAAGTCGTCACCTTCTCCTGAATTATGAGATAGTGTTTGCTTTGTTCAAAATTGTGTGCTGGGAACGTATGTTGCGATTACCTGCCGTAAGATTAACTCCTGTACCTGTTGCTATGAGTAGCCATGTTGGCTTTCGAATCATTTATCTGTGTTTGGTAACAATACTTATAGTTATAAAACTATTCCTCCCGGAATTATTTCTATCTAAATCCAGTCATTCTTTGTTATAAATGCATAATAGCATGCCTCGTTAGACTGCCGCCGTCTTACTGAATATCGTAGACTCGCTTCGCGATCCATGAATGTTCTAGGGTATCGGAAATCAGCCACACAGGACATCAGTAACAAATGGTTCAGATGGTTCTAAGCACTATGAGACTTAACATCTGAGGCCATCAGTCCCCTAGAACTTAGAACTACTTAAACCTAACTAACCTAAGGACATCACACACATCCATGCCCGAAGCAGGATTCGAACCTGCGACCGTAGCCGTCGCGCGGTTCCAAACTGAAGCGCCTAGGACTGCTCGGCCACAGCGGCCGGTTCATTAGTAACAAGTAGCCTTTATTTGTGCTATAAAATTCCAGCTCCAGACAAAAGAAATCTGCGGCTGCTGCGACGACGATTGATGCTTACTAGGTATCGTGCAGATTCTTCTCGCACCTTAGTATTATGGTTTACTGATTCCCTATATTCAAGGTCAACACTTACAGAACTGAGGAGACATTTTCATTGCGCAGCTGGATGCTGTAAGCAGAAAGCTAACACGTGTTCAGTTTGGTTCTCTACATCTACAAATCAGTACTCACTTTGTAATATTCAAATATTAATTTATCGAAGCCCCTTTTCGGAGTTATGCAGGATTACGAAGGTTCGTGTGTGTGTGTGTGTGTGTGTGTGTGTGTGTGTGTGTGTGTGTCTGTGTTTCCAAATTATATGTTGGGACATAAGGATCATACTGTTTGGATAGCTTGGAGGTTTCAGGACTTAACAATCACTACTTATGGGAGTAGTCATTATTTTGTATCACATGACATGTCTTTCACATTGTGCACAAGCGTACATGTTTTGCGATGGAGCGAGGGAGCGATGGAAGGAAAGGAAGGAGACGAAATAGGAGCGAGAGCAGGCAGGGATGTTCACCGCCAACGGCCTTACGTTCTTATCAGCGGCGCGCACACAGTTCTCCCTCCCCCCCCCCTCCACCCCCACCCACCGCCCCCACCCCGGAGGACGGTGTATGTACTTTACTTCGCGCTTGGCAGCCGCGTCGAACCGAGGACGCCTGGCTGTCAGCCACGTCTGGTACGACTTCCGGCGCCGCCGGCGTCTCCGTTCGCGAAGACGGCAGCGTCATGTGGCGAAGACGCACAAAATCAACTTCTCGGGTAGAAAATCGATTTTGTCGGGGGCGGGCAGCGGCAGCGTCGGCGCCGGTAGCGACTGCAGGGGGAGACGCGTCGCGCGCGCTGGAAATGAAATGCTCGCTACATTGTGCATTGTGTCACGTGCACACGTGGCGCGCAGACATGACGGCTGATGGAATTCCGCAGCCGGTCGGGCGCCGCCGGCGGGGGCCAAGTTTCTGCATCACAAATGCCGCTCCTCGCGACTGCCGCCTGTAGCTGTTTGATGCGACGCTGTCTGCTGTCCTCTATTTTGACAGCCTTCTGGGTTTTACTGTAGTCGCGACGTGCGGAAGCAAGCTCTCTGATAATCTTCGCTGCTGCAGCTACTACACTGGTGGTCGTAAAATTTGCAATACCAGAAAGGATAATAAATAAAGATTTTTTTACTTACAGCGCGTGTAGATTATAAACTCTTGCTCATAAATCAAGGATAATTGCAGAATGTGGTGCCACAAAACATGGCGCTACACAAAATTGGCGCTAATACCATAGGCACATAGGGAACACACACGACACAGATCTGTAAGTCCATGGTATCGCTGATAAGTTGAGAAAACCTTCTCGAAACTCATGTACTACAAAACGCCACTGTTTCCTGCGCGTGTACCCCGACATCAATATGGGATATGATCACCATGCACACGTACACAGGCCGCACAACGGATTGGCATACTCTGGATGAGGTGGTCGAGCAGCTGCTGGCGTATAGCCTCCCATTCTCGCACCAGTGCCTGTCGAAGCTCCTGAAGTGTCCTAGGGGTTTGAAGACGTGCAGCGATACGTCGACCGAGAGCATCCCAGACGTGCTCGATGGGGTTTAGGTCTGGAGAACAGGCAGGGCACTCCATTCGCCTGATATCTTCTGTTTCAAGGTACTTCTCCACGATGACAGCTAGGTGGGGCCGTGCATTGTCATCCATCAGGAGGAAGGTGCGATCCACTGCACCCCTGAAAAGACGGGCATACTGGTGCAAAATGACGTCCGGCCGGCCAATGTGGCCGAGCGGTTCTACGCGCTTCAGTCTGGAACCGCGCGACCGCTACGGTCGCAGGTTCGAATCCTGCCTCGGGCATGGATGTGTGTGATGTCTTTAGGATAGTTAGGTTTAAGTAGTTCTAAGTTCTAAGGAACTGATGACCTCAGATGTTAAGTCCCGTAGTGCTCAGAACCATTTGAACCATTTTTTTGACGTCCCGATAGACCTGACCTGTTACAGTTCCTCTGTCAAAGACATGCAGGGGTGTACGTGCACCAATAGTAATCCCACCCCACACAATCAAACCACGACCTCTATACAGGTCCCTTTTAGGGACATTAAGGTGTTGGTATCTGGTTCCTGGTTCACGCCAGATGAAAACCCGGTGAGAATCCCTGTTCAGACTATACCTGGACTCGTCCGTAAACATAACCTGAGACCACTGTTCCAATGAGCATGTACTGTGTTCTTGACACCACGCTTTACGGGCTCTCCTGTGACCATGTCTGTTCAGTGGTCTGTAGACTGTGTGTCTGGAGACAAATGTTCCAGTGGTTGCGGTAAGGTCCCGACCAAGGCTACCTGCAGTACTCCGTGGCTGTCTGCGGGTGCTGAAGGTGAGGTATCGGTCTTCTTATGGTGTTCTACACGGTGGCCGTCCCGTACTGTAGCGCCTGGACACTTTTCCTGTTTGCTGGAATCATTGCCATAATCTTGAGATCACACTTTGTGGCACACGGAGGGCCCATGCTACGACCTGCTGTGTTTGACCAGCCTCCAGTCGCCCTAGTACTCTACCCCTCGTAACGTCATCAATATGTGTTCTTTGAGCCATTTTCAACACACAGTCACCATTAGCACGTCTGAAAACGTCTGCACACTTACTCGCTGCACCGTAGTCTGGTATGCACCACAACCATGTGGACTGCTGCCAGCACCACCGTGCGAGACCGCAGGTCAAATGCACCGCATGGTCATACGCCGAGGTGATTTAAACCGGCAAACCGCCGACCAAGCGTTGTTTCACCATGTATCAGCATTATCCTTAATTTATGAGCATGAGTGTAGTAAGAAGTGCATGTGATAAAATCTGCGGGTGCACAGGGTGCAAAATACAATAGACAAAGCTACCACCTCAGGCAGCTGTAGGCCGGTTGGGTGTTAAGTCGAACTGAGCTTGGATGACAGGTACGCGTACGTCATTTGTTTTCTGCTTTATCTCTATTCCGGAGTTCATCAGTCTTAATGCTGTGCCAGTTTTTGGGCAGCACGTGACCAGATGTTTTCAGTAGGTGAGAGGTCGGCAGGAAGGGCAACAGCCGAACATTCTCTTCATCTAAATACGGTCCTGCGTTATCTTGTTGAAAGATAACGTCACGGAAACAGGTTGGTGCTGACAGGTTTGAATGGTACGAATCATCAGTGTCATGGTTGTAAGGTAAAATACCAATTCTTTACAGAAAAATGGAAAATATCTGGTAGAAACCTTGAGGAACATCAGTATAAGTTTCTGAGAAATGTAGAAACTAGTGAGACAATACTTATCTCAGACGATAAATGTAAAAAAGGCAGACCTAGAGTTATAGCATTTGTAGATTTAGAAAAACGGTTTGACAATATTGGCTGTGATACACTGTAACAAATTCTGAGGATAGCAGGGTTAAAATACAGGGATAGTGGGTTATCTATAATTTCTGCAGAAGTCAGACTGCAGTTGTGACTGCAGGACATGAAACTGATCAGTAGCTGAGGAGGGAGTTAGTGTTGCAGCCTCTCCTCCATGTAATTCAGTGACGAAGCAGTAAAGGACGGTTCAAATGGCTCTGAGCACTATGGGACTTAACTTCTGAGGTCATCAGTCCCCTAGAACTTAGAACTACTTAAACCTAACTAACCTAAGGACATCACACACATCCATGCCCGAGGCAGGATTCGAACCTGCGACCGTAGTGGTCGCGCAGTTCCAGACTGAAGCGCCTAGAACCGCTCGGCCACCTGGGCCGGCGCAGTAAAGGAACTAGTTTTGAAGGGGAGAACAAATATAAGCTTTGAGGTTTTGCTGATGACATTGTAATTCTGCCCGAGACTGCCAAAGACTTCCATCAGTTGAACAGAAAGGATAGGCGTTCGGTAAAGGGAGAAATGTTTTAACGTCTGTTGTAAATTTAACTTTTACGAAGTCTTTTCTGAAAGTATTTGACTGTAGCCTTGCGTGGAAGCGAAATTTTGGAGATAGACAGCAAAGAAAATAAGAGAATAGAACCTCTTGAAGTGTGATGCCACAGAAGAATTCTGAAGATCAGATGAGTAGTTCCGATAACATCCTGAACTGAATCGAACTGGGGAGAAAAGAAATTTGTGGTACAACTTAACTACGGGAGGGGATCTGTTGATAGTGATTTTCTAAGGTATCAAGTAATAGTCAGTTTGGTAATGTAGGGAAGTGTGAGGGGTAAACATCGAAGAGGGAGACAAAGGTGTGAATGTAATCAGGTTCGGGTGGTTACAGGTTGCAGTGGTTATAAAGAGGTGAAGATTCTTGCAGAAAACAGAGTAGCCTGAAGAGCTGCGTCAAACCAGCAACAACAATAACAACGCAGCTCGCTCAATATACTTACGGTGTGGGCCATGGAACCTCTGATGTTGCTAACGAAGCAATTTCCTCCACATATTCAACAATCATTCGCGGAATACATATGTAGACGCATCTGATTTTCCTCTGCTTTGATGACATGTTTTCGAGACTTACCCAAATCGATGATTTTACTTTAGCACCTAGTGTTTCAACGACCAACGTCTACTTCTATTTTCGTCTGCGAGCTGCGGGCTTAGGTGAGCTCGCTACGTGAACTTCAAGCAGATACACTTTTCTTTTGCGTGGCTTATTCGCTAGCCATGTGGTGCGCCTTGACTGGGAAAGTACTGATAGAGGGCAGTGAATAAATCTTGAGTTTTGCCCTACCCCCTGCCTTCGGTGATTCTTGCCAATACTAAGTAAAGTAATTTCAAACAAAGCTGGAAGTGATAGGAAAATAACATTGCAGAGTGACTGGATGTTTTCGTGAGTCGTTATGGAGTGATTAAAGGGGAACGCTTGGAAGAGCAATTCAAGCAAGATGGTGATACAGTGCGGCACGAGAAATGTCACCGAGTGAGCGTAAGACGCAAGCTTTATATGGCTTTCGTGGAATGTGGAAAAGATTTCCATAACATTATGGAACGTTGCGCTCCCCACGGCCCAGTAATTACCGAAACTAAAATTGGCCGGCTGAGTGGCCGTGCGGTTCTAGGCGCTACAGTCTGGAGCCGCGTAACCGCTACGGTCGCAGGTTCGAAACCTGCCTCGGGCATGGATGTGTGTGATGTCCTTCGGTTAGTTAGGTTTAAGTAGTTCTGAGTTCTAGGGGACTGATGACCACAGCAGTTAAGTCCCATAGTGCTGAGAGCCATTTGAACCATTTTTGAAACTAATATAGGAGCACGTTGAATTGCGGTGCACCTGAGGAGTACTGGTGTTTAGGTACGCCCAGCAACTTCGAAAATTTATGTCAGAGTGTCGTCACTGACGGAGAGACGCTGCTTGAACAATTTTTGATGAAAATCGGCGAACTTCTGGAATAAGTTATCCATTAGATGCCGTTTACACGCTGCAATGATTACTTACACATGATAATGTAGTGCTGTTATCCAAAACAAGTTTCACAAAACACCTTTTGCATCACCTACATATCTGCGAACTTCGATTCGAACAGAACAGGTAATAAGACTTAAGTCATAGGAAACATAAAAAAATAATGGTAGGAAACACTTCCTAATATTCTCCAAAATTGTATATGTTTGGTTACTAACCAACTTTAGGATTCTTAGGACATTTCAGGCAACAAATAAATGTCGCAAACACAAATAAAATGACGTGGGAATTACTGATATTACACTCCTGGAAATTGAAATAAGAACACCGTGAATTCATTGTCCCAGGCAGGGGAAACTTTATTGATACATTCCTGGGGTCAGATACATCACATGATCACACTGACAGAACCACAGGCACATAGACACAGGCAACAGAGCATGCACAATGTCGGCACTAGTACAGTGTATATCCACCTTTCGCAGCAATGCAGGCTGCTATTCTCCCATGGAGACGATCGTAGAGATGCTGGATGTAGTCCTGTGGAACGGCTTGCCATGCCATTTCCACCTGGCGCCTCAGTTGGACCAGCGTTCGTGCTGGACGTGCAGACCGCGTGAGACGGCGCTTCATCCAGTCCCAAACATGTTCAATGGGGGACAGATCCGGAGATCTTGCTGGCCAGGGTAGTTGACTTACACCTTCTAGAGCACGTTGGGTGGCACGGGATACATGCGGACGTGCATTGTCCTGTTGGAACAGCAAGTTCCCTTGCCGGTCTAGGAATGGTAGAACGATGGGTTCGATGACGGTTTGGATGTACCGTGCACTATTCAGTGTCCCCTTGACGATCACCAGTGGTGTACGGCCAGTGTAGGAGATCGCTCCCCACACCATGATGCCGTGTGTTGGCCCTGTGTGCCTCGGTCGTATGCAGTCCTGATTGTGGCGCTCACCTGCACGGCGCCAAACACGCATACGACCATCATTGGCACCAAGGCAGAAGCGACTCTCATTGCTGAAGACGACACGTCTCCATTCGTCCCTCCATTCACGCCTGTCGCGACACCACTGGAGGCGGGCTGCACGATGTTGGGGCGTGAGCGGAAGACGGCCTAACGGTGTGCGGGACCGTAGCCCAGCTTCATGGAGACGGTTGCGAATGGTCCTCGCCGATACCCCAGGAGCAACAGTGTCCCTAATTTGCTGGGAAGTGGCGGTGCGGTCTCCTACGGCAGTGCGTAGGATCCTACGGTCTTGGCGTGCACCCGTGCGTCGCTGCGGTCCGGTCCCAGGTCGACGGGCACGTGCACCTTCCGCCGACCACTGGCGACAACATCGATGTACTGTGGAGACCTCACGCCCCACGTGTTGAGCAATTCGGCGGTACGTCCACCCGGCCTCCCGCATGCCCACTATACGCCCTCGCTCCAAGTCCGTCAACTGCACATACGGTTCACGTCCACGCTGTCGCGGCATGCTACCAGTGTTAAAGACTGCGATGGAGCTCCGTACGCCACGGCAAACTGGCTGACACTGACGGCGGCGGTGCACAAATGCTGCGCAGCTAGCGCCATTCGACGGCCAACACCGCGGTTCCTGGTGTGTCCGCTGTGCCGTGCGTGTGATCATTGCTTGTACAGCCCTCTCGCAGTGTCCGGAGCAAGTATGGTGGGTCTGACACACCGGTGTCAATGTGTTCTTTTTTCCATTTCCAGGAGTGTATTTATGCAGGACATACAAAAGGTAGAAAGATGATGTCATGTAGAATGTTCACGTAAGAAAGCATTAAATTTTTTGTCACACGCAAACAGTTACATTAACTAAAAAAGGAAATGTAGTTTTTGTGTGGAGATACAGTTAACAAATGATGAAAAATGAAGTTGAATTTACGATTTTAATCTATTATTTGTAACTAAAATTTAATTTAATGGAGGGGAAATGGGAAAATTAGTTTGGTCCTTCAATATCGGTTCAAATGGCTGTGAGCACTGTGGGACTTAACATCTGTGGTCATCAGTCCCCTAGAACGTAGAACTACTTAAACCTAACTAACCTAAGGACATCACACACATCCATGCCCGAGGCAGGATTCGAATCGGCGACCGTAGCAGTCGCACGGTTCCGGACTGAGCGGCTAGAACCGCTCGGCCACAACGGCCGGCCCTTCAATATTAAGCTGGCGTTTTCTGTCATATGTCTGTTGATTTCCAGTATTTGCAGTAGAGTCATATTTTCTTAACAGAATGTAAAGCTTAACACTCTACGTCTTATGAGTGGTTTTCTACTAAAAGGTGATCGGCGAAGGTTGAATAGTCTCCAGCTTCTATCATGTCAAGAAAACCCAATTGCCACAGTTCTGCCAGACTGATCGATACATACTTTCCCACCGTGCTTGCACGTTACATTATATCACTCTGTGCCAGTGACTGCAGTTTGCTTTTGCTATTGAATAAAAATTTTGATATGCTGTAGGTATTACAAAATGCAGGTCTGCAATTAAGAGATTTTAAATTTTTTGCAAGGATATCTGAATTTTTGCGAGGTCATCGGTCTCATCGGATTAAGGAAGGATGGGGAAGGAAGTCGCCCGTGTCCTTTCAAACGAACCATCTCGGCATTTTCCTGAAGCGATTTAGGGAAATGACGGATAACCTAAATCAGAATGGCCAGACGCGGGATTGAACCGTCGTCCTCACGAATGCGAGTCCAGTGTGCTAGCCTCTGCGCCACCTCGTTCCGTCATCAATATGTGGCCACCGTTCTCTTCCACAAGTTGAAATCGAGAAACAGCATGTTCCACAACAGATCAGGGTGTCTCGCGGGGTCACGTCCAGAAAGCGTTGAGCGATGCTTAGCTTCAATTCAGCTAGGTTCGTAACTAGAGCACTGAACACTACACCTTTCAGATGACTCCACAGCCAGACGCAGCATGGGTTAAGGTCAGGTGATCTGGACAGCAGTGCCGTAGGGAAATGACGGCTGATAATACTCGCATTTCCGAAATGCCTCTGCAGCAGCCGCCTCACTGGCTGTGCGGTGTGTGGAGGAGTGACATCTTGCATAAAATTGATCCTATCCTCACATCCATTCAGTTGAAGGGCTGGAATGACGTTTGTGCACAAAAGACTCCCACAGATTTTACTGTGACAGTGCAGGTAACAAGACTTGCAGGACTGGTCCTACGATAGACGATGCCGTCAACCCGTACCACAGAGCCGCCTTTGCACAATAAAGTGATAATGGTTGGTGTGCGTGAGGATTTTCCGTCGCCCATATTTTGCAATTTTGCGTATTGACATTTCCTTGGAGACGGGCTTCGTCTTTCCACAGAATGTTCCAAGGTCGTTCATTGTCCACTTCCGTGCGAGCAAGAAATGCCAGAGCGGACGTTTGTTTTGCTGGCAAGTGAGCTGGAAGCAGCTCCTGAACGTGGCTGATTTAGTGTGAATAGCAGTGCAGAACGTTTTATAGGATTTTATGCACCTCAATCGGAGGCATGTCCAAACTTCAGGCAATTCCCCTTGCACTGCCTGTCTGCACACCACCGCCCGACCCCTCCTGCGATGCTGTGGCCCCATCTTCGACATATGTCGGATCAACTGCTTTCCTCCCTCTGCCATATTGCACTTCAAAAGAATCCGTCCTCTCAGATTTTGTGATCGTTTTCCCAGATCCTAAGAGACATCGGATCAATGCCTTTTCTCAAACCCACGAGTGTCCGGAACTTCTGCAGGACTACTGTTCCGCACTCAAAGATTTTCTAAAAGAGCTTCAACAGCAGCACGAGACCCTACGTGGAGACGGTCTTGCTAAGCGTCTCAGATGCAAACTGAGGAACAGCAGCATGCTGCGTGTCTGTTGATGTGCATATTCTGACCCATATAGGGGGATCTAATGGTCAAATTTTCATTATTTTTCCGTGACGTTTCCCTTTGCATCAATAATATGCTGTTTGCATTTGACGTCATTCTGAGCAGTGGTTCTCTTCTACAGCCTTTTGAAACTGGAACGCCAGCCGCTGTGGCCGAGCGGTTCTAGGTTCAGTCCAGAACCGCACGACTGCTACGGTCGCAGGTTCGAATCCTGCCTCGGGCATGGATGTGTGTGATGACCTTAGGTTAGTTAGGTTTAAGTAGTTCTAATTTCTAGGGGACTGATGACCTCAGATTTTAAGTCCCATAGTGCTCAGAGCCATTTGAAACTGGAACTTTAATTATGGACACCGTGTAAGGGATGGAGAAAAATTTTGGCACGAAATTTTAACCCTAGACAGCTAATGCCAATAGGAACCATAATTACTAATGTTGTGTAGGTCGACAGCGCACAGTTTTTAAACTACGCTCCGACTGGCCGCGGGATTGCCCTGTTGCCGGATGTTCTGGACAACTCATGACCGCGAATGCTTTGCCTGCCGGAGATCGCGGTGTATCCAAGGCGGCCCGCACGCTCGATGGTGGCGCGCAAGCCTTCCACTCTGGGGGCCAATCCGCCGGAGTCCCGACACATCCACTGCAGTTTCCCGATAAGGCGTGCCGGGAACAAACCCGTCAACAGCTGTTAGTTCGCTTACAGAGTCTTTTACAAATTGTGTCTTGTAGGTAGCACATTGTTTGCTTAAAGCAGATGCTCGAACTGGCGACCGTCTGACGCGACACAAGCCTGGTAACGTCGAACAGTGTTTTGCCCAACTCTTTCAAAGATTCCTGGCATTGGCATGAACTGACTGGCGGTATGTTCCTCTTCTTTTCTAGGTGGTTCGCGTCCGGGTGGGCGAACTAGAACCTTGAAGAATCCCATAGGGAACAGTCCGTGAGGTCTGGTGATCGCGGAGCCACGTCCTACGAGCGCCTCTGCCAATTACCCGCCCATCGAAGAGTTCATTTAAATATCCGTGCATAGCACGACTGTTACGTGCGGGCGCCCCATCATGCTCCAACCACATGCGTAGCCGTATGTCCAGGGGAACATCTTCCAGAGGCTGGGTAGAGTTTCTTGCAAAAATTAAGGTAATTTGCCCCTGTAAGTCGAGGAGGTAGACAGACCGGCCCAATCAGATAGTCACCCACAATGCTTGCCCAAATGTTGAGCAAAAATCGTTCCTGGTGTCCGTGGACGTATGTGACGTGAGGATTTCCCCTTGCCCATTAATGAACTTTTCGAGTGTTGCAAAGGCCATCCCGATGGAAGGTGCACTCGTCGGTAAACAACACAATAGCGGCGAAGGGGAGATCTCGTGCAACACGTCGCAGAAACCAACGGAAAAACCATAGCCTGTGTTGATAATAAACCACAGGATTTAGGTGTTCTACAGGGTGGAAACTAAATCCCTCAAAAACTCCCAAACTGACCGATGAGTGACCCCCCATTTCTTGTCCAGCCGCTCGAGTACTTGTCGTAGGTGCTTCCTCGAGGCGCTCGAGAACAGTCTCTTCAAATTCAGCATCTACATCTACATCTACATTTATACTCCGCAAGCTACCCAACGGTGTGTGGCGGAGGGCACTTTACGTGCCACTGTCATTACCTCCCTTTCCTGTTCCAGGTCGCGTATGGTTCGCGGGAAGAACGACTGTCTGAAAGCCTCCGTGCGTGCTCTAATCTCTCTAATTTTACATTCGTGATCTCCTCGGGAGGTATAAGTAGGGAGAAGCAATATATTCGATACCTCATCCAGAAACGCACCCTCTCGAAACCTGGCGAGCAAGTTACACCACGATGCAGAGCGCCTCTCTTGCAGAGTCTGCCACTTGAGTTTGCTAAACATCTCCGTAACGCTATCACGGTTACCAAATAACCCTGTGACGAAACGCGCCGCTCTTCTTTGGATCTTCTCTATCCCCTCCGTCAACCCGATCTGGTACGGATCCCACACTGATGAGCAATACTCAAGTATAGGTCGAACGAGTGTTTTGTAAGCCACCTCCTTTGTTGATGGACTACATTTTCTAAGGACTTTCCCAATGAATCTCAACCTGGTACCCGCCTTACCAACAATTAATTTTATATGATCATTCCACTTCAAATCGTTCCGCACGCATACTCCCAGATATTTTACAGAAGTAACTGCTACCAGTGTTTGTTCCGCCTTCATATAATCATACAATAAAGGATCCTTCTTTCTATGTATTCGCAATATATTACATTTATCTATGTTAAGAGTCAGTTGCCACTCCCTGCACCAAGTGCCTATCCGCTGCAGATCTTCCTACATTTCGCTACAATTTTCTAATGCTGCAACCTCTCTGTATACTACAACATCATCCGCGAAAAGCCGCATGGAACTTCCGACACTATCTACTAGGTCATTTATATATATTGTGAAAAGAAATGGTCCCATAACACTCCCCTGTGGCACGCCAGAGGTCTGTAGACGTTTCTCCATTGAGAAAAAAATGCTGTGTTCTGTTTGATAAAAACTCTTCAATCCAGCCACACAGCTGGTCTGATATTCCGTAGGCTCTTAATTTGTTTGTCAGGAAACAGTGCGGAACTGTATCGAACGCCTTCCGGAAGTCAAGGAAAATGGCATGTACCTGGGAGCTTGTATCTAATATTTTCTGGGTCTCACACGATCGCTGTTTCCGGAATCCATGTTGATTCCTACAGAGTAGATTCTGGGTTTCCAAAAACGACATGATACGCGAGCAAAAAACATGTTCTAAAATTCTACAACAGATCGACGTCAGAGATATAGGTCTATAGTTTTGCGCATCTGCTCGACGACCCTTCTTGAAGACTGGGACTACCTGCGCTCTTTTCCAATCATTTGGAACCTTCCGTTCCTCTAGAGACTTGCGGTACACGGCTGTTAGAAGGGGGGCAAGTTCTTTCGCGTACTCTGTGTAGAATCGAATTGGTATCCCGTCAGGTCCAGTGGTCTTTCCTCTGTTGAATGATTCCAGTTGCTTTTCTATTCCTAAGACACTTATTTCGATGTCAGCCATTTTTTCGTTTGTGCGAGGATTTAGAGAAGGAACTGCAGTGCGATCTTCCTCTGTGAAACAGCTTTGGAAAAAGGTGTTTAGTATTTCAGCTTTACGCGTGTCATCCTCTGTTTCAATGCCATCATCATCCCGGAGTGTCTGGATATGCCGTTTCGAGCCACTTACTGATTTAACGTAAGACCAGAACTTCCTAGGATTTTCTGTCAAGTCGGTACATAGAATTTTACTTTCTAATTCACTGAACGCTTCACGCATAGCCCTCCTTACGCTAACTTTGACATCGTTTAGCTTCTGTTTGTCTGAGAGGTTTTGGCTGCGTTTAAACTTGGAGTGAAGCTCTCTTTGCTTACGCAGTAGTTTCCTAACTTTGTTGTTGAACCACGGTGGGTTTTTCCCGTCCCTCACAGTTCGGGTCTGTTTGTTACAGTAGGTCCAAGATGTTATCTCCGCGAGTCGGTTCTCTGTTTAATTGCTCGAGGTAATTTTCTGATAGTGCACTCAGTATAACGTCACTCGATGCTCTGTCCCTACCACCCGTCCTAAACATCTGAGTGTCCCAGTCTATATCTGGTAAATTGAAATCTCCACCTAAGACTATAACATGCTGAGAAAATTTATGTGAAATGCATTCCAAATTTTCTCTCAGTTATTCTGCCACTAATGCTGCTGAGTCGGGAGGTCGGTAAAAGGAGCCAACTATTAACCTAGCTCGGTTGTTGAGTGTAACCTCCACCCATGATAATTCACAGGAACTATCCACTTCTACTTCACTACAGGATAAACTATTACTAACAGCGACAAACACGCCACCACCGGTTGCATACAATCTTTCCTTTCTAAACACCGTCTGTGCCTTTTTAAAAATTTCGGCAGAATTTATCTCTGGCTTCAGCCAGCTTTCTGTACCTATAACGATTTCAGCTTCGGTGCTTTCTATCAGCACTTGAAGTTCCGGTACTTTACCAATGCAGCTTCGACAGTTTACAATTACAATACCGATTGCTGCTTGGTCCCCACATGTCCTGACTTTGCCCCGCACCCTTTGAGGCTGTTGCCCTTTCTGTACTTGCCCGAGGCCATCTAACCTAAAAAGCCGCCCAGTCCCCGCCACACAACCCTGCTACCCTTGTAGCCGCTTGCTGCGTGTAGTGGACTCCTGACCTATCCAGCGGAACCCGAAACCCCTACCACCCTATGGCGCAAGTCGAGGAATCTGCAGCCCACACGGTCGCAGAACCGTCTCAGCCTCTGATTCAGACCCTCCACTCGGCTCTGTACCAAAGGTCCGCAGTCAGTCCTGTCGACGATGCTGCAGATGGTGAGCTCTGCTTTCATCCCGCTAGCGAGACTGGCAGTCTTCACCAAATCAGATAGCCGCCGGAAGCCAGAGAGGATTTCCTCCGATCTATAGCGACACACATCATTGGTGCCGACATGAGCGACCACCTGCAGATGGGTGCACCCTGTACCCTTCATGGCATCCGGAAGGACCCTTTCCACATCTGGAATGACACCCCCCGGTATGCACACGGAGTGCACATTGGTTTTCTTCCCCTCTCTTGCTGCCATATCCCTAAGGGGCCCTATTACGCGCCTGACGTTGGAGCTCCCAACTACCAGTAAGCCCACCCTCTGCGACCGCCCGGATCTTGCAGACTGAGGGGCAACCTCTGGAACAGGACAAGCAGCCATGTCCGGCCGAAGATCAGTATCAGCCTGAGACAGAGCCTGAAACCGGCTCGTTAGACAAACTGGAGAGGGCTTCCGTTCAGCCCTCCGGAATGTCTTTCGCCCCCTGCCACACCTCGAGACGACCTCCCACTCTACCACAGGTGAGGGATCAGCCTCAATGTGGGCAGTATCCCGGGCAGCCACAGTCGTAGTCCGATCGGGGGATGCGTGGGACGAGCTGGCCGTCCCCGACAAACCCCCATCCAGACCCCAACAGTGATGCCCATTGGCAGCAGCCTCAAGCTGTGTGACCGAAGCCAACACTGCCTGAAGCTGGGAGCGAAGCGATGCCAACTCAGCCTGCATCCGAACACAGTAGTTGCAGTCCCTATCCATGCTAAAAACTGTTGTGCAAAGAACGTCTGAACTAATCTACAGAGAGCACAAAAAATTCGACACAAAATTTAAACGGTTATTAAAATACAAGATTGCCTAATAGATGCAGTAATGCTGCGACTTGCGCACTGCTGACACACTGTTCGACGTTTTACAGCATCACCATGATATCCTGCTAACGAGCGTGTTTCCCAAAGTCGCCGGTGAATTGCTATAAACGTTTACGGGTGTGGCAGGTGCCTTGCTGGGTACCGTTCCTCATACAACCGTCGAGCTTCAGGCTCATTAACGTCGGCTAGTCCATAAACAAAAACCATATCTCGTTGTTCTTCAAATGAATACTGTGCCGCTATGCTTACTGTATGCAAAAATCGCAGGTGACGTGTCTGTGCTGCGAAGCAAGCTTACGCGTGAGTTGTTCTGACGTGAGGTGGAGACAAACAGCAAGACCTACTCGACACGTGTATGTATCCCGTTGGGGCAGTGACGCGGCGAGGGACGTTTGTATGTGTGTACCGACAACCATTCTCCACCCCTGTATGATCGTGACCAGGCCAAATATCTCACGAAATAAGCATAAAACGAAAAAACTACAAAGAACGAAACTTGTCTAGCTTGAAGGGGGAAACCAGATGGCCCACTAGATGGCGCTGCCATAGGTCAAACGGATATCAACTGCGTTTTTTTAAATAGGAACCCCCATTTTTATTACATATTCGTGTAGTACGTAAAGAAATATGAATGTTTTAATTGGGCTACTTTTTTCGCTTTGTGATAGATGGCACTGTAAGGGTCACAAACGTATAGCTAAAAATTTTAGACGAACCGTTGGTAACAGGTAGGTTTTTAAAATTAAAATTCGGTTGTTCCAATGTGATACATGTACCTTTGTGACATCTATCATGTTGAAAGTACATCGCCATTCTGTCATGCAGTGAAACATCTTGTAGCAACATCTGTAGAAAATTACGTAGGAAATCAGCATACATTGCACCATTTAGATTGCCATCAATAGAATAGGGGCCAATTATCCTCCCTCCCATAATGCCGCACCATACATTAACCCGCCAAGGTCGCAGATGTTCCACTTGTCGCAGCGATCGTAGATTTTACGTTGCCCAATAGTGCATATTATGCCGGTTTACGTTACCGCTGTTGGTGAATGACGCTTCGTCGCTGAATAGAACGCGTGCAAAAAATCTGTCATCGTCCCGTAATTTCTCTTGTGCCCAGTGGCAGAACTGTACACGACGTTCAAAGTCGTCGCCATACAATTCCTGGTGCATAGAAATATGGTACGGGTGCAATCGATGTTGATGTAGCATTCTCAACACCGACGTTTTTGAGATTACCGATTCTCACGCAGTTTGTCTGCTACTGATGTGCGGATTAGCCGCGACAGCACCTAAAACACCTACTTGGGCATCATCATTTGTTGCGGGTCGTGGTTGACGTTTCACATGTGGCTGAACACTTCCTGTTTCCTTAAATAACGTAACTATCCGGCGAACGGTCCGGACACTTGGATGATGTCGTCCAGGATACCGAGCAGCATACATAGCACACGCCCGTTGGGCATTTTGATCACAAGAGCCATACATCAACACGATATCGACCTTTTCCGCAATTGGTAAACGGTTCATTTTAACACGGGTAATGTATCACGAAGCAAATACCGTCCGCACTGGCGGAATGTTACGTGATACCACGTACTTATGCGTTTGTGACTATTACAGCGCCATCTATCACAAAGCGAAAAAAATGGTCCAACTAAAGCACTCATATTTCTTTACGTACTACATGAATATGTAATATGTCATGCAAAGCTGCGGCCTACTAAAAAAATAAAAAAATAAAAATAAAAAAAGCGCAGTTGATATCCGTTTGACCTATGGCAGCGCCATCTAGCGGACCAATCATAGCGCCATCTCGTTTCCCCCTTCAAGCTAGACGAGTTTCGTTCTTTGTAGTTTTTTCGTTTGGCGCTTATTTCGTGAGATATTTGGCCCGGTCACTATCAATGGACCATTCTGTATACAGGGTGTGCCGGCCGTTGTCGCCGAGCGGTTGTAGGCGCTTCAGTCTGGAACCGCGCGACCACTACGGTCGTAGGTTCGAATCCTGCCTCGGGCATGGATGCGTGTGATGTCGTTAGGTTAGTTAGGTTTAAATAGTTCTAAGTTCTGGGGGACTGATGACCTCAGATGGTAAGTCCCATAGTGCTCAGAGCCATTTGAGCCATACAGGGTGTAACAAGTAGAAATGCAGATATTTCTATTGGTGAATGAGGGCAGTTACTGAATAACATTACACCAGTATTTACGTCGGTTGCGGACTAACAGCTATAGCTATTACAAGTCGTATCTTTTTAGGTTGAGTAGTACTTCCACGTGCATGTGGCAAGAGGAAGCCATTAATGTTCATTTTTCCCTGCGCAGCAGGTCAGATGTTGAACTGTGAACATGTGCATATGAGCTGCTTAGTCTATACTGACAGGTGTAGTCCACTTAGTTCTGTAGGACGACCATGCAGAAATCATCAGGACGCAAAATTTGTGAGTTGCTCGTGGGAAGACGGTTCGACACAGAGGAAAAACAACCAACAGACTGACTGTTACATATTAAGGTACCATTTATAAAAATATTTGCCCTTATGCCCGTTATATCCAGTATATTTCAAATACGTAATTGACAAACGCCTCTCTACTTTGATCCTTTCGTAGTTCGTAACGTATCGGTAAGCGGTACACCGTTGTCAACAGAGCGGAGCCTTTGACACTTGTGGCAGCGTGGCACCCTCCGCTAGCAGCTGCTGGTGAGCTCTCTCGGGGTCGGAAGCTCGTGTCGTCGCTGCAGGCCGTGGCCCACCGCAGGATGCTGCGTTTCCGGCCCTCAGGAGTGGGAGTGTCGTGGCAACGTGGCCCACCGCGCCGTCGGGGAATGCGAGATAGCGTCTCGGCGGAGGGCAACGAAAGCGAAGGGATGGGAAGGGAAGGGAAGGGTTGAGCGTGAGGACCCTGCGCCCGCAGGTAGCCAGCATTCCTGGCCCTCGCGCTGCCCGCCTAATTGGCCCTTGGACGGAGTTCCTCAGGGCGCTCATTACGTGCCGCTGGTCGCTCCGTGTCCAGTGCTGCGGCCGCTCCGTCAAACCGCAGTAAACGCTTCTTACAAAAAAATGCGTTTCACTTGTCAATAAAATTTTCGTCCCATATTTTACAGACTCTTCAATTTGCACACGTGTTGTTAATGTCTGTAGAAATAATTATATCCAGTTCTTCAGAGGCAATCAACTAGCAATAGCATACAAAACTTGGGGTTTCAAGAGTAATTACCAAAAAACAGAATACTTGACTAATGATTCAGATGAGCTATACATTGAAGGAAAGAAAATCAAAAAGATAAACACTTTCGGTTATTTGGGATCCATTTTAGAAATCGAGGGAAAATCAGAGTCAGAAATCAATAAAAGAATTAGTAGCGGACGGAAAGGCAAACCTACGTTTCTAGCATTTGTAGACTTGGAGAAAGCTTTTGACAATGTTGACTGGAATACTCTCTTTCAAATTCTAAAGGTGGCAGGGGTAAAATAAAGGGAGCGAAAGGCTATTTACAATTTGTACAGAAAGCAGATGGCAGTTGTAAGAGTCGAGGGGCACGAAAGGGAAGCAGTGGTTGGGAAGGGAGTGAGACAGGGTTGTAGCCTCTCCCCGATGTTATTCAATCTGTATATTGAGCAAGCAGTAAAGGAAACAAAAGAAAAGTTCGGAGTAGACATAAAAATCCATGGAGAAGAAATAAAAACTTTGAGGTTCGCCGATGACATTGTAATTCTATCATAGACAGCAAGGGACTTGGAAGAGCCGTTGAATGGAATGGACAGTGTCTTGAAAGGAGGATATAAGATGAACATCAACAAAAGCAAAACGAGGGTAATGGAATGTAGTCTAATTAAATCAGGTGATGCTGAGGGAATTAGATTAGGAAATGAGACACTTAAAGTAGTAAAAGAGTTTTGCTATTTGGGGAGCAAAATAACTGATGATGGTCGAAGTAGAGAGGATATAAAATGTAGACTGGCAATGGCAAGAAAAGCGTTTCTGAAGAAGAGAAATTTGTTTACATCGAGTATTGATTTAAGTGTCAGGAAGTCATTTCTGAAAGTATTTGTATGGAGTGTAGCCATGTATGGAAATCAAACATTGGCGATAAATAGTTTGGACAAGAAGAGAATAGAAGCTTTCGAAATGTGGTGCTACAGAAGAATGCTGCAGATTAGATGGGTAGATCACATAACTAATAAGGAGGTATTGAATAGAATTGGGGAGAAGAGGAGTTTGTGGCACAACTTAACCAGAAGAAGGGATCGGTTGGTAGGACATGTTCTGAGGCATCAGGGGATCACAAATTTAGCATTGGAGGGCAGTGTGGAGGGTAAAAATCGTAGAGGGAGACCAAGAGATGAATACACTAAGCAGATTCAGAAGGATGTAGGTTGCAGTAGGTACTGGGAGATGAAGAAGCTTGCACAGTATAGAGTAGAACGGAGAGCTGCATCAAACCAGTCTCAGGACTGAAGACCACAACAACAACAGCGGACGGAAAGTCATTGGCATGCTTAACGCCGTCTTATGGAGCAGGAATATTGTGAGCAGAACTAAAATATTAATTTACAAATCTATATTAGAGAGTGTGGCTCTGTATGGAACGGTGACCTGGACAATTAACCTGAAGCATAATAAAAAAAAAAAAGTTACAAGCTCTACAGATGGACTTCTGGAGAAGATCGGCAAGACTCTCCAGGAAAGAAAAGATAAGGAACACCGAAATAATGAGAATGAAAATAAATCAAAGAATATATGACGTAGTGAATAGGAATAAATTACAGTGGTACGGCCATGTACGACGAATGGGGGATGCCAGAATACCAAATTTGATACTGGAGTGGAACCGGAGGGGAGAAGAAGAAGAGGACGACCTATGACCACCTGGCTCCAAAATGAACTGCACACAACAAGGAGAATGAGCGCAGAGTAAGAGGACACACAAGGTCGAAACACCTGGAGGAAAATGTAGTTTAAGAACATTTATTCTTTGTATAATAATTTCCGAGTAAATTATTATGTTGGAGATAAGCCTCTGTAATGAGGAAAAGCTCAAAAAAAATCATTATTTACCTAATATTTCTGTTATGTTTATCACATTGTTAAGAAAGAAATGAATGTTTATTTTGTTTTTACTTTTTAATGAAAAATGCCTTTGTTTTAATTATTGCCACCGTAATTCGCGTAAAAAATCCGTGGCACACTCTCTCCTGTTTCGCGAAAATACAAAGGGGCTGCCCTTCTTTGAACTTTGTCGATGTCCTCCGTCAGTCCTACCTGATGCGGATCGCACACCACGCATCAATACTGTAGGCCATCTCTTTAGTAAACCTGTTGCATCTCCTAAGTGTACTGCCAATAAATCGCAGTCTTCGGTTCGGTTTCATCACATTATCTATGTGATCGTGTCTTTCAGTGCTGTGTCAAATTCTCCACGCAGTGTTACATCCTGCATCTGACCGGCGTATACGTCTTCTTCCTGTTCCCTTTAAAAATGTTCAAATGGCTCTAAGTACTATGGGACTTAACATCTGAGGTATCAGTCCCCTAGACCTAGAACTGCTTAAACCTAACTAAGGACATCAAACACATCCATGTCCCAGGCAGGATTCGAACCTGCAACTGTAGCAGTCGAGTAGGTGTCGCTTTTAGTGTTAGCTCTGCAGGTGCTCTGTGCAGCTCACAATCTATGGGGTCTGTTCTGCGACTTGAGCTGCTTCTTCAGTAACTTCAGATACAAGCATCTTCCATCCGTTTTTAACTTGCGGTTGCGAGCTGCACCGATTTGGAAAGTCGATCGCGGTTCCGTCGCAATCTTCCATTTATATTGATGTACCAGGTGATTATGCCCTCCTCCATTTGTCCAAGCTCATGTTGACACGTCAAAAAGTGCACTGCGAGTAGTATGAGACTATGAATCACGGTGACTGACCACGACACCTAATGGCCATAGTAGGAACTGGACGGTGGCGTTGTAACGCATGGAAATCGTGTACCGCATACTCTGGACATTAATGCTACCATGTTTGGTACTCGTACAGTGAGTAGGTCCCGTGTTATAACGTGTTGCTGACGGTGTATTCTGTCCCATTTGAGCTTCGTTCATTTGAGATACATGCTTCAAGTAAGCAGTCCTATTTGTCATAATTACGTGAATTGGTATTCAACTTTTTGTTCAAATAAGTAATTCAAATAAGTAATTATCAATCATTTAATCATGATACGAATTTGAGGAAATAAACTCATACGTTAGCCGGCCGGAGTGGCCGTGCGGTTCTAGGTGCTACAGTCTGGAGCCGAGCGACCACTACGGTCGCAGGTTCGAATCCTGCCTCGGGCGTGGCTGTGTGTGATGTCCTTAGGTTAGTTAGGTTTAATTAATTCTAAGTTCTAGGTGACTGATGACCTCAGATGTTAAGTCGCATAGTGCTCAGAGCCATTTGAACCATTTTTGAAACTCATACGTTAAAGCTTACGTTGGTATTCTCTTTTCCTACAATGGTCCAAGTTAGGTGATCCTAATTAAAATATAAATATGACCGATTTCTTCTGCATAAGTGAACTGTGCTTTGACTGTGGCACCGTCCCATGGTAAAACAGGGCCTTTACTTGGAACGTATATATTTGCTGTAGGAAATTTACATCATTTGCATCTTAATTAATTAGAATTGGTGCTCTCAATTATATTTGGCAACGGCCTTGCCGCAGTGGATACACCGGTTCCCGTCAGCTGTCGGGCGTGGCTGGCACTTGGATGGTTGACTATCCGGACCGCCATGCGCTGATGCCATTTTTTGGGGTGCACTCAGCCTCGTGATGCCAATTGAGGAGCTACTCGACCGAATAGTAGCGGCTCCGATCAAAGAAAACAATCGTAACGACCGGGAGTGCGGTGTGCTGAACACACGCCCCTCCTATCCGCATCCTCAGAGCTGAGGATAACACGGCGGTCGGATGGTCCCGATGGGCCGCTTGTGGCTTGAAGACGGAGTACTTTCTCAATTATATTTACCAAAGTGCTGAGATAATAGAGAGTTACAGTTACTGTAACTAACAGTTTGTTGGTTTAATGTTGTAAAAGGCGTACACTACCTTGTATAACGGTTTTTTGTTGAGTGTGTTGGTGTCGCAGGCAGTTTGCACCCTGCACTGCCGAATCCTAGCACGTGAGTTCACATATCGATAATAACCGAAGACGTATCACCATATAATGGATGGTTTTCGTGATACGTTCTCTCCGTATTGGCAGCTCCTTAACAACGAATATCTGGCGGCACTATGCCTGCGAGCCGGTAGAGTTTCACAAGTGGCGTAGGTTTCAAACATCCTGTAGTAAGCTTACACGTTACGTTTAGCACCTTGTGGACTTCGTTTGCGAGGGTTGATCTGTACCAGACTGGGCACGTATACTCTGCAGTCCTGTAACATGGTGCTAGTGCCGTCATTCTCAGTGTTAGTGCCGTCATTCTCAGTGTTAGTGGTCGAGAGCCACGCATACTACCAGTGATCTTACGGAGGATGTTTTTCCTGGCTTACAGCTTCAGTCTCGTACTTTCGCATTGCTGCTTGTGAGTCACAGTAAGGTCCACAGTGCCTCCCACATATTTGGGATGGACTGGCTGTATTTACAAATTGTATCCCTTGCCATGTGATGTTAAGTTTGCAACATGGCTGATTGAGCTTAAGATGAAGTGCACACAGTTGGGTTTTATCTGGGATTGAACGAAGTTGATTGTTAGAGTAATAGACACTCTCAATGTGTCTGTCAGGTGGGTTTCAACAACTTCGAAAGATTTCCGTTGACTCGCTAATGCCAGATCATCGGCATGAAGGAAGCTACTTTTATTCATATGCAGACTGAAGCAACAATGCCGCCCGGGGTATCCGCGTGGTCTGTGGGGCATTTTCACGGTTCGCGCGGTTCCCCCTGTCGGAGGTGCGAGTCCTCCCTCAGGCATGGGTGTATGTGTTGTGCTTAGCGTAAGTTAGTTTATGTTAGATTAAATAGTGTGTAAGCTTAGGGACCGATGACCTCAGCAGTATGGTTCCATAAAAAAAAGCGACAATGAAAATTTGTACCGAGGCCGGGATTCGAACCCTGGTCTCCTATTTACTAGGCGGATGCGCTAACTATGCCACCACCCTGGCACAGTGGCCTTACAGAACTGCACGGACAAGTCTAGCAAGCTCCCCTCCTAAATCCAAATTCCCATTCACACCTTAGCCCTCTTGGTATTCCCTCTAAACTCGAATAGCAGGAGACCCAGTTTCGAACCACGGCCTTGGTACAAATTTTCATTCGTTGCTTCAGTCCTCGTACATATATAATAGATGTTTGAGACGTGAAAAGGCCTCTGGAACCATACTGTTTCTTTTGATTAAAGCAGTTACGCGTGGGCCATCGATTTGATTTCGGGACGACGAAAAGTCAAATCACCGTGAGTTTCCTGAATGCGTACTAAATTGTAACTCTACTCATGACACATCTGATTTAATAATTCTTTCTTGTTGGATGTAAGACTTCCAGTACAGACTGAGATGGCGATCAGTCTTGGCTCTGAAAAAGTCCTTTCTCTATTAATCGTGTTGATTACTGAATTGCTTCTAGAGTGCTGACGTTCAGTTCAGTGCCTGAATTTGTAAACCAGGTAACTGTGCATGGGACCACGTGCAGGAATCAGCTTTTAAGTGAAAACAAAGTAAAAAAATAATTATGTTCTTTTCATTAGTTTGGAATAAGTAGAAAAGTGTTGCAGCAAACAGTTATGTTTACCCTTGCAGTTTGTTAAACAATTCAACGTGTCCACATGGAAGTGCGGATGACAGTATTGTGGTATGCTATTGTGGACTACAGCTTAAGTAGGTAACTGGCGGAGGCAGGAGAAAAGGGGAGAGGGGAGGGGGAATTGTAATAAATTTCATGTTTGGTTATCTATTTGGTAACTAGTCATATCATAAATACTTATTTAAATAAAAATGAATTTTTAATAGAATACGTATTTAAATCAAACTGAAAAGCATACAATAATTTCTCCTACCCCCATACAAATACTTCTGAAAAATTTATGATAATAAATTTTCAATAGATGTGGAAATACTTGTAAGATTTATAATAAAAAACATGGCGCGCATGTAAAACGCAATTGTATGAATAGTTGACCTACTAAATATTATCCACTGCAAGAGCCCACGTTTTTCGTTACAAATGTTACAAGTGTTTGCTTAGCTATTAAAATTTCTCTGTCACAAATTTTCAGAACTATTTGTATGGGGTTAAGAACCTATATGGGCTCTAAGATGATTTTTATGCTTTTTAGTCCAGTTTAAGAAGTGGTATATTATAAATCTGTTTTTATTTCAATTACTATTTTCTGTTTTTTAGTGTTTTGTTCGTGAAATTTCTCAACTTATTTTAAATCGCTGTTGTTCTCTACATGTATAAATGATTTTGCGGACGGGAGGGCAGCAGTCTGCCATTGTTGGCTGCTGATGCCGCGGTGTACGGTAAGGTGTCGAAGTTGAGTGACTGTAGGAAGATACAAGATGACTTAGACAAAATTTCCAGTTGATTTGATGAATGGCAGCTAACCCTAAATGTGGGGAAATTTAAGTTAGTGCAGGCGAGTAGGAAGAACAAATCTGTAATGTTAGGATACAGTATTACTAGTATCCAGTTTGACATAGTCAAGTTGCTTAAATATCTGGGCATAGCGTTGCAAAGCGATATGAGATGGAACGCGCATGTGAAAACCGTGGTAGGGAAGGCAAATAGTGGACTTTGGTTCACTGGGACAGTTTTAGGAAAGAGTGGTTTACCTGTAAAGGAGACCGCATATGGGACGATGGTGCGACCTGCTCTTGAGTACTGACCGAGTGTTTGGGAACCTTAGCAGGTCGGGTTGAAGGAAGTCATCGAAGAAATTCAGAGGAGAGCTGCTAGATTTGTTACCGGTAGGTTCGAACAAACCTTATGTGTTACGGAGATGCTTCGGGAACTCAAATGAGACTCCCTTGGGGGAAGGCGGCATTCTTTTCGGGAAACACTACTAAGAAAATTTACAGAACCGGCTTTTGAAACTGACTGCCGAACGATTCTGCTCCGGCCAACGTACATCGCGCTTAAGGACCACGAAGATAAGATGCGAGAAATTAAGGCTCATACGGAGGCGTACAGACAATCGTTCTTCCCTTGCTTGCAAGTGGAACAGGAGGGGAAATGACAATTAGTGGTACAGGGTACCCTCCGTCACGCACCTTATGGTGGCTTGCGGAATGTGTATGTAGATGCAAAAGTAGATGTAGAACATTATGATGCAGTTATTTTGTTGTTACTAACTACTTTGACCAAAGTCTGCAAGGGTCGGGAATGACTCGAAAAACAGCAGAGACTGGCCGACCGGCCATGGTCCGCCAGGAGCAATGTGAACAGGAGGCCAACAACAAGAGAAAAACGGACAACAGAGACACCAAGGTATAGTAACAAAGTTCAAACGAGTAATCCAAGAGTGGCAACCCTAAGCCTTAGAGAAATATGAGACCAAACTGAAGGTGTGCAGTGAGTGAGACAGCAGCGAATACACAACTACAGGCAGAGCCACGGCGCGGCTAGCTTTATAGTGCAGCCGAGAGCTCTAATTGGATGGCAAGGTAGATATGACCCTGCAGCGCCGCGAGGACATCGCTGCAGACGCAATACTAGCCTTCGCAGATGCAGCAGTGCCGTCTAGCGGTAATCACCAAGTGCCGAGCATACTGCCTGGAACGCATTCTGATGCTATTCACACAGCACGCTAGTTCTGGCGGTATCTGAGATGTCAAGTGCTTCGAGCCCTTTTTTTCTCCACCCCCATAAGAGCTAGGCGGATCACACAGACAAGAAAGCTAGTTGAGTTTTGAGAAACCCCACATGTCAAAAAACTATCCAGGAGATGCAAGAAGCGTTGCGTGTCTTAAGATTACGTTGAAACTCTGGTTTTCTTCTCAGTTTTAGTTAAAATGAATGCAGTGAAAAGAATGCCAATGCACTGTAGATGGTTGTGAAATGTTTCCTTGACGTTAAGTTAAAATTTATTTATTAAACGTGAGCTTTTTCAGTAGTTTGTAATATATAAACATAAATCATTAATTACTCCTTTGTTGTTAATATGGACAAAAAACAGTTAAATCATGCCTATTTTCCATTCTCTTTGGAATTATGCTCCACATATGGTTGATTCATGAATACATGTTGGCCATTTGTATATGTCACTGCAGAAATTCTGAATGATTTCATTTTTTGGTAGGAATCTTGGATATCGCCTTACGTCATGCATTTTTTTGTCATTTATAAGCACATATCGATTATTATCTCTGTTTAAAACGGTACTGACAACATAAAATTTTAAGAAAGCCCATTTCTATTTTCCATGGGGGGGGGGGGGTTTCTCTTTGATGTAGCTGCATAACAACACAGAAAATGCCAAAACACATGTGGGTTCTCTGAATCATGGTCGGCCTATATGTTTAAAGTACAAAATCATAAATAACTCAAATTCGTCAAAAAAGGGACATGAGGGGTTTTTCAGTATTCCGATGCTGTTAATATGGCATTGTCATCCACTTCTGAGCTATGTTTAAAGTTTAAAGTTTCTAGCTCATCGAGAAGTTTCTTTTTTTAAATCACCTGAAATGAATTGCTGAACAGACAGACATACAAGGAAGCGATTTAATTAAAACGTGTTAAAATAAATGTGCAGCTGCGATGGAAAAATTAAGGATAATTTGAAATATCAACATTGTTGCTGAATCTCTCACAATGAGTATGTGAGCAATAACGAAACAAACATGTTACTCAAAATCTAATCATTTCATTCATTTATTGACCACATGAAACAACCTGAAAATCTGAATATGAGCGCATCGCGTTCTGTGAGACTATGCCTAGGATAGAACTTATTTGTCAAGCCAATGGCATGAAGAGAAACCTCAAAGCGTACTGCTCTGAAGTACCCTTGCCACATATTTTATAGTAATTTGCCGATTGCAAATATAGAACAAGTCATGCACAGGTAGACTAAGTTATACACTTATTCGGTATCCGTGTTTTCGTATAAACTCAGTTTTTGCTCTAAGTCCAGTGTTACCATCTGTCCCCTGTACGGAGAAGCAGTAATGCCTTCGCGCATCTTAACGCGCGTTTTCTGTCGTATTTGTCAAGAGATGAGTGGTCAGTCCAGGTTAGCAAAGCTGTGAAGTTGCACTTGACAGTGTCTGTATTTATAATGTCGGGTAAAAGGAAGGGAAGTGTGCCTGTCGAAGGAAAGAAGCGTGTACAGAGGTCATATTCATTAAAAATAAAGGGAGAGCTTTGGATCGCTATTAGGAAAGTATGCGTATTGTTGATACAGATAGCTTTGGGACTTAATGAATCCACGAGAGAACTTTTCGTGGCATTGTGGAATCATGTCGAAAAACTGCTCACTGTCCAACTGACCCAGTTTTGCACGGTGACTATGGAAAGAATGGAAGAAAATGCTAAGCGATTGGACTGAGCGCTCGACAAACAACACACGTCTCTCTTTGGAGCTGCTCTTCATATCTAAGACCTTGCATGCAGATTTAACGAAAGAAGAGGACGATCCAGCACCTTTATCGACCAGCTCAATTTGGTTTGATTGCTTCAGACCTCGTTTTGGCTTCCACCACATTAGAACGACAGGAGAGGCAGCTGTGGCAGACGAAGTTGGAGCCGAGGAATTTAAAAAGAGGCTTAAGGAAATGGTTTTGATGAAATGGGCTTAGTTTGAAAACCGATGCCTAGCCGAACGTTCATTTTTGGTGAAGGAATGTAACCTGCATATAAGGCTTCAAAGGACCGATGCAACCTTCTTTTCGAAGGAAACGCTGCAGCGGATTGCAAATTACTGCCCCTTATGATCTACCATTCTCAAAGCCGTAGGGTACTATAAAAGGTTGTGACAAGAGCAGGCTGATAGCTCAATGGAGATGGAATAATGTCGTTAGTGAACTATTGTGTGTTTTAGTGATAAATTTTTAAGTGTATAAATATTGCATTAAAATGCTCCTCGTTAAAAAGATAAGTTATTTTTGGTACAAAGACTGAGAAAAACTGCTGTTTTATACATAATAATTTGTGAGTAAACAAGAGCCTAACCCTGTATTTTACATTTAAAATTACTCTCAGTTTACACGAATTCGGTATGCGCGGCGATTCCGCGGAACCTAGGGGAACACAAGTTTCGCGTATTTCGAGATGTACCGGTAAGTCGGTTTGAAACCATACCATAACAAAAAAAAAATAGTATGCACCACCTGAGAGTCGGTGCTGTGATATTCGTTAGAGTATCCATGGGTGCCAGCCACTAAACCCCGGAGGCCTCAGTTCATAACCAGCTGTGTTGGTGGCTGAACTAGGGTGCCTATTTGATTCCATGTTCCATGAAATAACTGCTTGTATTTGTGCTCTTCGCTAGGGCAGCCTTATGCAATGCCAAAAGAGTAAGGTTTACGCTCTAGAACAGGGAGAAATTTGTTTATATTTTTATCGTTGTACCAGCTGTTCCCGGCACGCGTTTCTGTGGCTCCGTCCGGTTAAATGGGAACGAAAGAGAAGAGGAAGCACGCCTTTTTCTAATAGGTGTGGGAGTTGGGTATAAGCCCCAATCTCCTTCTCTCCCCTGTCTCTATCCATCTCTTCCTCCATCTCTCTTCGTCCATTTCATCCAACTCCCCCCCCCTGGCTGTCCGTCACCTCCTCCCCCTCTCACTGTCCACCTTCTCCTCTCCCTCTAGTGTCACTCTCTTTCCCTCCATGACGTCTCCTTACTTTTCTCTATCCATCTTCTCCTTCACCCTCTCTCTCTCTGTCTCCACCTGGCCCCTCTCTTTCCCTCTCTGACATCCTCTCCTCCCTCCTTTCTACGTTCATGTTGTCTTTCCCGTCTCTCTCTGTCTCCTCCTGCTCCGTCTCTCTGCCCATCTCCTCCTTTCCGCTTTCTTTCTCCATTTCCTCCCACCCTTCTGTCCATCTCCTTTTCCTGCTGGTCTCTGACATTTAGACTTGTTTATTGTTATTCCAAATGCAGATTCTGTAGCGATCATAATCCGATAAGCCAGAAATACAGCTTTCCTGTTTGCTAACAATAGTTCACCATTATGTATATTAAAAATATATAGCCTATGTCCGTCAGGATGTTTATTAGAATATTGCGTAAAAATCTGAAGTAAATCTGTGAAGAAATTAGCGAGTTTATGAGTAATAACGTTTCCCTTTTATACACTCATGCTCATAAATTAAGGATAATTGCAGTATGTGGTGCCACACAACGTGGCACTATACAAAGCTGGCGCTAATAGCATAGGCACATAGGAAACACACACGACACAGATCTGTAAGTCCACGGTATTGGTGATAAGTTGAGAAAACCGCCCCGAAACAAGTGCTACAGAACGTCACTGTTTCCTGTGCATGTACCCCGACATTGATATGGGATATGATCACCATGCACACGTACGCAGGCCGCACAACGGGTTGGCATACTCTGGATCAGTTGGTCGAGCAGCTGCTGGGGTATAGCCTCCCATTCTTGCACCAGTGCCTGTTGGAGCTCCTGAAGTGTCCTAGGGGTTTGAAGACGCGCAGCGATACGTCGACCGAGAGCATCCCAGACATGCTTGATGGGGTTTAGGTCTGGAGAACAGGCAGGCCACTCCACTCCCCTGATATATTCTGTTTCAAGGTACTCCTCTACGATGGCAGCTCGGTGGGGCCGTGCATTATCATCCATCAGGAAGGAGATGGGACCCACTGCACCCCTGAAAAGGCGGACACACTGTTGCAAAATGACGTCCCGATGCACCTGACCTGTTACAGTTCCTCTCTCAAAGACATGTACGGGAGTACGTGCACCAATCATAATCCCACCCTACACCATCAAACCACGACCTCCATACAGGTCCCTTTCAAGGACATTAAGGGATTGGTATCTGGTTCCTTGTTCACGCCAGATGAATACCCGGCGAAAATCACTGTTCAGACTATACCTGGACTCGTCCATGAACATAACCACTGTTCCAATGACCATATATTGTGTTCTTGACACCACGCTTTACTTGCTCTACTGTTACCAGTGGTCAGTGGAATGCACCTTGCAGGTCTGCGGGCGAATAAACCATGTCTGTTCAGTCGTCTGTAGACTGTGTGTCTGGAGACAACTGTTCGAGTGGCTGCGGCAAGGTCCCGAGCAAGGCTACCTGCAGTACTCCGTGGCCGTCTGCGGGCACTGATGGTGAGATATCGGTCTTCTTGTGGTGTTGTACACTGTGGACGTCCCGTACTGTGGCGCCTGGACACGTTTCCTGTCTGCTGGATTCGTTGCCATAATCTTGAGATCACACTTAGTGGCACATGCAGGGTCCGTGCTACGACCTGCTGTGTTTGACCAGCCTCCAGTCGCCCTAGTATTCTACCGCTCATAACGTCATCAATATGTGCCTTTTGAGCCATTTTCAACACACAGTCACCACTAGCACGTCCGAAAAAGTCTGCACACTTACTCGCTGCACCGTACTCTGACATGCACCAACACACCTCTGCGTATGTGGACTGCTAACAGCGCCACCGTGCGACGACTGCAGGTCAAATGCACTGCATGTTGATACCCCGAGGTGATTTAAACCCACAAACCGCCCATCAGAGCGTTGTTTCCCCGTGTATCAGTATTATCCTTAATTTATGAGCATGAGTGTACATCACAAACGTATGTATGCATTACATAAGTTTAAACATAGGTATACGAAAACAGGCGCGTATTCGAATGCAACGTTGCGTCTAACATTCGGAGCAATCGGTGAAGAACTTTCGGAGATTTAAGATTTTGAACAAACTGAGATTCCAATATGAATTAATAATACTTCATTAGCTGTCAACGCATCCTCTTGGATGCGTCAGAGGCAGTTCCTGCCGCACAGTAACAAGTGATGAAGTGCATAACCAAACAAACCTGATAAAAGATCACTCGCCCCACGTTAATACCATGTGACACTGCGTCTTGTCTTGATGAAAGTCCCCAACCCGCCGAATTTGTTTAGGTATTCTGTGTCCAGCTGAAGCATCTCGATAATTATTGCCGTAGACCTGCCTGATGGAGGGCATATTGACTATATGTTTCACCTGCTGTTACAAATAGTCGCAGAAATTTTCTCTGGAATTTAAATCGGGCGGTTAAGCAGATTTGTCGAAATGCTATAGGGTGCCTGAACGTGCGAGTACGTCAAACCAGGAATGTACGAATGCAATACTGTGAAAATAGCTGTTGTCATCTCGGAAGACGAGAGGTTAGAAAGCATACTCACCATAAACCTGTAGAAGAAAGGGTAACAGTTAGTCACCACTGTTATTTGAATGGGCGGTCCTAAGTAACGAAATCACGAAAAACTCTCCAAACACCACAGAATAACCTGCGATATGAACTACTCCCCCCACACATGGCGGGGTAAGCGCCTCATTGGGACGCCGGTGCGCTGGACGGCTAGCACCAATTGAATACAGGCAACAGCTGGCCGGAGTGGCCGAGCGGTTCTAGGCGCTTCAGTCCGGAACCGCGCGACTGCTACGGTCGCAGGTTCGAATCCTGCCTCGGGCATGGATGTGTGTGATGTCCTTAGATTAGTTAGGTTTAAGTAGTTCTAAGTTCTAGGGTACTGATGACCTCATGTGTTAAGTCCCATAGTGCTCAGAGCCATTTGAACCATTACAGGCTACAACACGACTCGTCGGGCGAGACTACGTGTGTCTAGTTCAGCTGCTGTCGAGTTTCTGTGTTGTGTGGCCGGCTGAAGACGTGCAGCCATACTTGCCGCTGTGAGCAACTAGCTTTTTATAACGTACCCGATTACCAATGTTCACTCGGAAATTGGTTCAGTTGGACTTGCGTACATTGTCAGCAACAATTTCTGTTGGGTTTGAAACTGTCACCGTCACTGCGTGACACTCGTCTCCATTGCGTCTCGGTCAGGATCTACACTCCTGGAAATGGAAAAAGAACACATTGACACCGGTGTGTCAGACCCACCATACTTGCTCCGGACACTGAGAGAGGGCTGTACAAGCAATGATCACACGCACGGCACAGCGGACACACCAGGAACCGCGGTGTTGGCCGTCGAATGGCGCTAGCTGCGCAGCATTTGTGCACCGCCGCCGTCAGTGTCAGCCAGTTTGCCGTGGCAAACGGAGCTCCATCGCAGTCTTCAACACTGGTAGCATGCCGCGACAGCGTGGACGTGAACCGTATGTGCAGTTGACGGACTTTGAGCGAGGGCGTATAGTGGGCATGCGGGAGGCCGGGTGGACGTACCGCCGAATTGCTCAACACGTGGGGCGTGAGGTCTCCACAGTACATCGATGTTGTCGCCAGTGGTCGGCGGAAGGTGCACGTGCCCGTCGACCTGGGACCGGACCGCAGCGACGCACGGATGCACGCCAAGACCGTAGGATCCTACCCAGTGCCGTAGGGGACCGCACCGCCACTTCCCAGCAAGTTAGGGACACGCTCCTGGGGTATCGGCGAGGACCATTCGCAACCGTCTCCATGAAGCTGGGCTACGGTCCCGCACACCGTTAGGCCGTCTTCCGCTCACGCCCCAACATCGTGCAGCCCGCCTCCAGTGGTGTCGCGACAGGCGTGAATGGAGGGACGAATGGAGACGTGTCGTCTTCAGCGATGAGAGTCGCTTCTGCCTTGGTGCCAATGATGGTCGTATGCCTGTTTGGCGCCGTGCAGGTGAGCGCCACAATCAGGACTGCATACGACCGAGGCACACAGGGCCAACACCCGGCATCATGCTGTGGGGAGCGATCTCCTACACTGGCCGTACACCACTGGTGATCGTCGAGGGGACACTGAATAGTGCACGGTACATCCAAACCGTCATCGAACCCATCGTTCTACCATTCCTAGACCGGCAAGGGAACTTGCTGTTCCAACAGGACAATGCACGTCCGCATGTATCCCGTGCCACCCAACGTGCTCTAGAAGGTGTAAGTCAACTACCCTGGCCAGCAAGATCTCCGGATCTGTCCCCCATTCAGCATGTTTGGGACTGGATGAAGCGTCGTCTCACGCGGTCTGCACGTCCAGCACGAACGCTGGTCCAACTGAGGCGCCAGGTGGAAATGGCATGGCAAGCCGTTCCACCGGACTACATCCAGCATCTCTACGATCGTCTCCATGGGAGAATAGCAGCCTGCATTGCTGCGAAAGGTGGATATACAGTGTACTAGTGCCGACATTGTGCATGCTCTGTTGCCTGTGTCCATGTGCCTGTGGTTCTGTCAGTGTGATCATGTGATGTATCTGACCCCAGGAATGTGTCAATAAAGTTTCCCCTTCCTGGGACAATGAATTCACGGTGTTCTTATTTCAATTTCCAGGAGTGTATTTACACCTGCTGTTCTTAGGAGGCGCTACACGTGTGCGACTGGTATTCCATTCCTTGTAGAGACGTGGGACTGTCCCTGTTGATACTCCAACACATCGGTAACTTAATTCTCGGTCTGGTAATTTCACGTCGAAATAGGAAAGCTCATTTCTGCCATTGTGATACAACATCGCCACATTTATGGCGTACATTCATTATAAACGACAGGCAAATACACATCACCTAATTGTCACGAACTGCGTCAGCGATGGAGGTTCACATGAGCACCTGTCGCCAGGCCTACATTATCTACAGTCTTTCAAAGCGATCAGTATGTTTTTTTAAGGGAGTATTTATTGTTTTGTCTGGTATTTCATTTATAAAAGTTTCTTACTGTTGACAAAGAAAACGATCAGCTACTATCTCTGTCTCAAATTATACAGGGAAAACTGCGAAAATTACTGTTTACTTCTAATCCAAAGCTGTTTCTTACGCATTTATATGGAATTTAAGATTAAAACAAGGATATTAATGAAGTGTAACTATTTAAAAAACTGGGAGAGTTAAAGGACTTGCATTATATCAATAGAGCATCAGATTGTTACTCTCCATAAATTAAAGCATCCGGTGCTAACAGCTCATTTGCTCCTGACAAACAACTTCATTACGCTAGGTAAAAGGTGCTCGCGAGACCTGTTGTAAGCGACCAGGTGTTACTTCCTTCTGAGATGAGCTATCATGTTTCAGGCAGTTTACATGTCGTAAACGATATTTTTGTAGATATCGCTGCTAGACATACGTACGTTTAACTGAGAAACCCCGGCCGGAGCGGCCGTGCGGTTCTAGGCGCTACAATCTGGAACCGGGCGACCGCTACGGTGGCAGGTTCGAATCCTGCCTCGGGCATGGATGTGTGTGATGCCCTTAGGTTAGTTAGGTTTAAGTAGTTCTAAGTTCTAGGGGACTGATGACCTCAGGTGTTAAGTTCCATAGTGCTCAGAGCCATTTGAACCATTTTGAACTGAAAAAGTAAATACTTGCCTTCCGGCGAAGATAGCAAATAAGAAACTTGTCGAATCGTCCGAAATGAACATAATACTCGGATAATTTCCAGAGAAGATTTATCAGTATTATGTATATGTCTCAAAGTTCACGAATATATCCAGAGATGTCCACACTGCTACTTCACAGACGACCATACGGTGCGAACAGATATTAGTCATATATATATTTCAGAGTCGGTGATACACATCCAAATGGGTTTTACGTTTGTTGCTCTTTTTTGGCAACTTGTAACATCATTACCGGCTCTGGGACAAGTTAAGAAACTACCCTCTTACGAGCTTTCCTGTCAGCTTATTCACCTACTTTGTACTGACTTATCGCTTGTACACCTATATAAAAATTACTACGGACTTTGACACGTCCCTAGGCGCTTCAGTCCGGAACTGTGCTGTTGCTATGGTCGCAGGTTCAGTATCCTGGCTCGGACGTGGATGTGTCTGATGTCCTTAGGTTACTTAGGTTTAAGTAGTTCTAAGTCTAGGGGACGTCCGTATTATTGATTGCGAATCGTGCAGTCAGCTAAGGATTGGGGTCGAAGATTTTCCGGCACTTAGCCCTGCCTGGGCAACGACCCTTTATTCAGAGAAAAGATTATTGGCAGTCAAGCTGGCTTGTTGTGAGCTGCGGTAAGCTGTCATACGGGACGTGCGTTATCATGAAGAGGCAGCACCCTACGGAGCACCATTTCACAACGATGGTTTTCGACAGACAAGCTGCCTCATACACATTCATCATCCGATGGATGTCTGCCGGTATTTGACCTTCGGTAGCAAGAAAAGAATAACAACACGTTGGTCCTCCTTGGAAGCGTTTGATAATAACGTCGCCATTTACCGCACGCACCTCGGAAAGGAAGGAATGCCACACTAATCCCTTGTTGCATGTTGATGGTTATATAACCGCATCGAAGTACGTTGCTCAAACGCTGCAGCAACGACCTCAAACGAAAACTTTTTGATCGCCCTTTCTACTTACTTCTTTATGCTTTTATTTCACCTTACATCTACATTTCTTAAATATAACGAATCGTAATTACTGAATCAATATTACAGAATGCAGTGTAAATGGGAAATTGGAACTGAGTGGTAATAATGATAATAATAATAATAATAATAATAATATATATTGAATTTAAGAATGTAAATCACATTAACATTGTGTTCAGCAGTATCCTCCTTACGTTCATCGTTCTTGTCATCTAACAGAAGGGTAAGGCAGTACACCAAAAGAAATTGTGTTTGGAGAAGAAGTTGACTGCTCAGAGAGAAACAATGCGGTTAGCTTATGAGATGGAAGGAAGAAAACAGAAATACATAGGAATGAGAAAAGCATGCGACAGAGACATTCATTGGCTAACAGGATGAAAGTAGCTGGAGCATGCTGAAAGAAAAATCATGTCAGTGATAACAGCTTAATCTCTTCTTAAATGTGGTTTTAGATAAATGCAGGACAGAGCGTACTTTGTTCCATAGTCTTATAGCTGAAATGGATAATAAGCTGGAGAAATATTTAGTGTTATGCATAGGTATAGGCAAGACGGTAGACCTTTCGGTAACCGAGAAGATGTGGCACTAACAAAAATCAACGTCTTGAATGATAACAAAAGTGGGCAGAAGACCGCTTCGGTGTATGTGTTGTACAAGAACGTCGTCACAGATATAACTAAACTACAAAACTTTATCCCAAGATTTGCTCGTTTTCGGCGGTCACGTTGCTACTTATTGAAATGAAAAGTGGTATACGATGGTTCAAATCCGCAGTCACAATGTTGTGCCAGCAATCATGTTATTTCCTGGGGAGGAGCACCATTCACGAGCAGAAACTAAGAACACCAGGCGATGTTTCGTGCAAGATGAGGGACTCGGAGAAGCTGTAACTTCCAATTTTTTGCCAAGTTTATCGAGCGATTACAGTCACGCGACGGCGGCGACAACGTCCAGAAACAGGGCTGGAGACGGCGAGGCTGGCTGCACACTGGCGACGAGGCCATCAGCACGCTCCCTCTTTCCGTGTTTCTGGAGTCGGCAGCAGAGAAACACAAACTGCGCCGCTCTCTTGTTCTTGTCAGACCGTCCAGCCTCTAGTTCTTTCTTTCGTTATGGCATGTACAAGCCACTCACCTGGTAATTCTGTCAGATAAGAGCTACAAAATATATCGCGGATTATCAGTAGCAGTGCCTGGAAATTATGCGGAAAGTCTTCTCTCTTAGCTCTGTTTGCTTATTAACGAACACACATCCGAGTATAAACAAAAATTGGCATAGGAATTATACCCTACTCAAATCACAATTATTTATTTTCGTCCGGCCCATACATGTTTCCGAACCTACTAGCTATGTTTTGTGGCCGAGCGGTTCTAGTCGCTACAGTCCGGAACCGCGCAACTGCTACGGTCGCAGGTTCGAATCCTGCCTCGGGCATGGATGTGTGTGATGTCCTTAGGTTAGTTTGGTTTAAGTAGTTCTAAGTTCTAGGGGAATGATGACCTCAGATGTTAAGTCCCATAGTGCTCAGAGCCATTTGAACCATTTTTATGTTTTGTGAATGTTTTGCAAGAGCTTGTATAGTTTAACATTTACGCTTAAGTCAGTAAACAATGACCCTAAAGGACGCAGACTGCGCGTAGACACGTGTGATTGAAGTAAGAAAAATGCGATTAAATTTCTTTGCACTTTCTGTCGTTGCGCTTTCATGTATTTGTTTTATATATTACCATATAACATCTCCTAGTGTGCTGTGTTTTAAAGGGACCATGAATAACGATTAACTTGATACGAACATGATTTATTCAACACTTGGATACCTATACATTTATTACTTTCGATGCTAGTGGAGGGACATACTCTCATCTTCCTTTAACTAGTGGATGTGCCATATTGTACATTACGATTTCTATGTACATCGTGCTAAAAAGTGCAGTCATCAGATGAATTGTGGTAATTTTTTGTTTGTTTGTACGTCTTCAAGATACGGTTATGGTGCGTCTGTGTTGGTCCGAACTGTTGGCGGCAATAATATACAATATCCACAATACATCGAGCATCAATCCTCACAATACAAAATCAGTTACAGTAGGTGCAAGTCTGATTGCGAGAGTACATAAAAGACAGGACTAGTACTATTGACCATTAGCCTAAGTAAGATGACACACCATTAAACACTCTTCAGTAACACCTACGATTGTTCTTTGGAGAATATTAAGGCTTTACAGGTTGAAGAATTCAGAAGAAGAATAAATTTAATAGGGTATAATAAAGTTTAGAGATGTGGTTACGGAGGAGCCACAAAAACAACTTGGACTGAAAGGACGTTTAATAAACAAATACTAAACGAAATGAAAGAGAAAAGGATATAGTTTAATAAGACAGATAGGAGAAAAACTAAATTAATTGAGTACCTAATTCGACATAACAGATTCATAAAAACTAGGAAAATATCAAATCAATACACAGGCCGAAAAGATCCAGTGGGACGAAAGGCAGCAGCTACAACCAAATGGTGAACATGGCGAAGGTTAGGAAATGACGGCTGCATCAAGAAAGCATTGTCTTTAGTGTCTGATGATTGTGATGATTATGAGAGAGCTTAGATGCAATGAGAATTGAATTCTACATTTAGGAATTGCTGTTGCGGTTACATGCCTCTTCGGAACGAAGCGCATAGAACTTCCCTACCTGGAGGATATATTTCGACATCCTGAGCAGGGATTTTGGGAGTTCGACGATGGGGGGCAGATTTCAATAAATCGACCATAAGGGCCAAGCTAACTGTGCAGAAATAGGAAGGTATGAAGAAATAATCATGCTTATTAAAATATTCCTGGCTATTATGAAGTGGTCGGGTGAATTTCTTGTTGGAACCCAACGCTTCGTCCCCTTCTGCAGACATCTTTAAGGGGATTTGTAGCTTTGCCGAGGTCCGATTCTCGAGCACAATTGGCCGCCGTCGGATCTTGTCATCCGCTGTGGCTGTCACCGTTTTGGCGGAAGACTGGTACACATGTTCTTCAGCACCGGAACCCAGATGCCATTTCGTTTCACACACACTACCTTCTGATTAAAATTATTTGGGTGTTTAGTAAGTAAGCACTATGGTCTCTCGAAAGAGACCTTCAGAGAATCCATCACGACGAGGAAGTGATATGCAACGAAAACTAAAGAGCAAACGCGGCATTAAGCAAAGACCAACCTAATGGCAGCACCGAAGCTCAAAACAAGTACGTTCAACAGAAATAAATAAATAAAAAGTCACTGCGAGTTTCGAAGCTAAGTGATGGCTAGTGGAGAATTTTGTTACTGAAACGATACTGTATCATTCCATGCAGTGATCGACACTATGTCCGGAAGAGCGATGGCTGTAGCAGAGACTTCCTGCGGTGTGTGGTGTTTTAGTGTCGACTTGGTGGAAGGTGTTGTGTTGGCTACTGTGAGAGTCAGCACCGACACAAAGAAGGAAGGAGAGAAATTGCGATAGCCGATGGCAGGAATCCAAAATGATCTGTACATAACACTTGAAGATTAACTGATCACTTTATTCCTAAGAATAAAATAAATGTGGTGTCACCGCCAGACACCACGCTTGCTAGGTGGTAGCCTTTAAATCGGCCGCGGTCCGTTAATATACGTCGGACCCGCGTGTCGCCGCTATCAGTGATTGCAGAACGAGCGCCGCCACACGGCAGGTCTAGTCTAGAGAGAATCCCTAGCACTCGCCCCAGTTGTGCAGCCGACTTTGCTAGCGATGGTTCACTGTCTACACACGCTCTCATTTGGAGAGACGACAGTTTAGCATAGCCTTCAGCTACGTCATTTGCTACGACCTTGCAAGGCGCCATATTCAATTACTATAATTACTTCAAGAATGTATTCTGAACAGATAATATTGTGAATCACGTACCGTCAAGAGCGATGTACATCATTAATGGATTAAAGTGAAGTATGAAACTAATTGCGTCCGCTTTCTGAATTATTCCTTGTCATGTTCCAGACGTCACGTCAGTATAGTTCTTCCCTCCTCACGCCAGCCTGCGTGAGCTAAAACGCGTGCACTTCGGCCTCCACTCGTAACACGGTGTTGGCTCTTCTGCTAACACAAAAATAAACATAACTTAACTTGCTTCCTGTGCCTACTACATGCAAGTACTTTTCACTATTACTACACGCACAATGCAGGTTAAATATCGGCTTTCTATTACTCATTGCAAAAATTTGGATATTTGTGGTAAGGACCTATGGGACCAAACTTCTGAGGTCATCGGTTCCTAGGCTCACACAATACTACTTAATCTAAGGAAAACTAACTTATGCTAAGAACAACACACACACCAATGCCCGAGGGAGGAGTCGAACCTCCGACGGGAGGAGCCGCACGAACCATGACAAGACGCCTCAACCCACACGGCTACCCCGCGCGGCAGTACTGGTGGTCTCGAAGTCTGCGGCCGAACAGGGTAGACAAGCGATGCGCGGCTGGTTAAATGAGCATTGACAGGGGGCGCTGAACTCTGACCTCCTGGAGGTATGGCGCTGCCCGCTCTTTCCATTGTCGCGCGGGTCAGCTCCTTCTTGATGCCGTTTGGCGGCGTTGCGGTGGTCGGTGTGCAGTCGATGCGTTAGGACTGCACAGAAAGCACAAAGGGTAATGTTCTTAGTCAGATGTTAGCCACAAAAGAAAAAGGGGTATTTGTAGTCTTTTCGTGTAAAAGGCTGCGGAGAGTAGTTTGCACATTGTTGAGACAGTAAAATAATTTGACGGAAGCGGAGGTTTTGCGGTACTAATCGCTATTAAGCTTTATTCGTTACGTACCTAGAATGGTCTGTAGGAGGTTTGGCTTGATCACTGGAATGTGAGCGGATTAGTAGAATCTGATCCGCGACACGAATCTGGAAATTTTTAGCATTGCCTAATGATACCACTGGGAGCTGCGGCGAATGTCCCAGCCTCTCGTTTAACTTGATGATGGCGTCCACAACTTATTAAACAGGTTGCATAGGCACTGGATGTGAATTTGGGTCTGTCACGGTCGTATTTGGCACTTCAGTTTATGTTTAGTCGTAAAGTCATTAAAACATTGTGTCTGAGTTTGACTTCACGTGTTAAAAGAAAATCGCACGTGAGAGGACGTTGGCAGCCCACTGATTTGCACCTAAAAGAACAGGAAACACTGCGTACATTATCCAGCGTCGAGAAAGCCATTTATCTTAATGCTTGCAGTCCTGCAGAGAAAACCTCTCAGATACTTCAAGAGATAGGCCCACGTGGGTGCGAAGTAAGGTATGACAATGTCGAAGAACAGTGCAGAACAGTTGTTGACGCAGCGACATGAGGGAAGAATGTATGACTTTGGTGCGCTAGAAGCCTCATAATGGTCGGACGTCTATACAATATGATACTTAAAAGCTACGGGGAGATACACTAATTTCGTTAAATAGCAGCAAAAATATAATAAAAACTTGCGGGGAGCGTGCAAGACATGTGATGGTATAGTAAAACATGGGAATTCAGTTCAAACAAAGAGTTACATTTAATGCAGAAGATGTTTGAGGTGTATAAGAAATTGGACTCGTCTGTTAGCTATCGTCGTTGCAGTACACGATACTACCGAGGAATATTCAGCACATACTACAGCGGTTTGTGAATGCAGCTCTTTTTGCACAGCTTATCTTCAGTAGGACAGCGGTATGGAGTTAAGAAATACAAATTTAGCCATACCACGCAAGCGCATTGGAAAGAAGCTATGGGTGATTCAGTTCGAGAGATCGAACTGATCACCCTGTGTACCGCATTGTTTAGTGATGAAGATAATGTCCATGGGAAGAGTACTGGGTGATCAAGCAATGCCACTGAAATAACGAAGTTCGTATCCACCAAGGATGTAGTCTGCAGAATCATACAGAAGGACTTGAGCAAGTAAGCTACACATGTCGTTCCACGCTCATTGGCTAACAACAGTCGCGCATTGTCAGAAGACCACATGTTCCGGGTATCCTGCTGAGACAGTTCTGTTGTGATACGGATAACAGGTGCATCACAGTATGAGACTGAAATGGCGTGACAACTGGAAACGTACTCCAAAGGTGGAGTCCGCAGGACAATACGATTCTTGTGTGGAAAACAACTAAACACAGATTCACTGTGAAACTCTGGCGGTGAGTGGACCATATAAAAATCGTGTCCAGCCACAGTAAACGGTGCCAGTAATCTGACCAACGCCGCACAGGCATGCATGATGCTTATCGGGAAGTGTAAATCTTGAACCATGCGATTTCCATGTTTTCGATAAGCTGAAAGAACGTATGGGGCAAAAGTGATCTTTCAGTGATGAGGAAGTTCAAACAGCGGCTCTCGAATGGCTCTGTGACCAGTCATCGAGGAATTCAACAAATAGTAGAACCGTTGGTAGGGCCGGTATCACACTATCATATTTCTTTGTCTAAGTTGATATGTCAAATATTTATGTCAAAGAAATTTGATAGTGTATTAGGGAACATTGTCAAATCTCGCTTGTCGTCAAATAAATATGATCAAATCTTGGGCCTCGCCGTAGATTTGATCTTAAAAGTCGTTCGTCTTCTGTTCATTGCACTGTGAAATGTAACTGCTTGGAGCGCTGGAGTCGCTACAGCTATTTGACGTCTCTGTAATGTGCTTGTAAAGATGGCTTCAAGTTGGTGTGTTCATTCGACTCTCTCTCTTTTTTCTTTTTTTTTATGAGCGTGCTTCGACTAGGGTGGGAGGTGAGCAAGGGGCACAATGGATGCTATTAATTGTGTGTTGATGGGCAGGTGGAATATGCTGCAGGCGACTTCATGTCCACAATCACAGCCCAGCCATCCACATTTACATCTGGAAACATCCAGGCAGCGTTTCAGCAAGCCGGAATAGAGGATGTGGTCAACTCTAAAATAAAAAAAATATTTCTTAACTTTCCATTCTACTTTGTTTATTTTTGAACTCTGGATGCCACAAGTTAAAAAGCGCCTAATCTGTTTCGTACTTTTTATTAATTCTGAAGTTGTTGGAACACTAATTCCATTAATTAAATTATTCAAAAATAAAAATAGGTCTTGTTGCCCATATAGTGTGCTAAACATAATTTACATATTCCTCCTTCCTTGCTTTACAAATCACTTCACACGTTTCTGGAATTATTTTGGTTAATGTGCAATGTGATGTTCCAGTGCTGTGTTGCAAACTACAGTAGCTCTGGCGATTTATCTGGTAATAAATATACAGTTTGCCTGTCTTCTGCACATATAGCATTTCTCAAGAGAGTATTCTGTTTTGTAATATGAGAAGCCACTTTACTGAGCAAGTACTCTAATACACTCTCATACATTCGTAAATAACTTATACGTAAGACTTGACGCCCTCTTCTCGTAACAAACTTCGCTGAATGCTTTTACTATCTCGCCGAAATACCTATGGCTTTATGCAAGTATGTTTCCTTCTATTTCCGCCACTTTTCATCCAAATACACACACAGTGCAATTGTGATACTAGCAACTGTAGCGCGTAATTACAAGATGTGTCCGCCATCTTGAAATTTGATGAAAAATATGACGACAGTGTAATACCCCGTTTTTTCGCCAAGTCAAAGCTCTTTGTCAAACAAATTTGACGAATATTTGATCATATTTCGTTGTCAAAGAAATATAATAGTATGATACCAGACTAGCGGAGACTTGGTGACTATATTGGAAAATAGTTCATGTATCTGTGTCACATTGGAATGTAGTGCAGCATTCACTAAAAGTTGCTTGGCGTACCGTACTAGGGTGAAGCTTCCTCTTTGAATTCCGCTCGGACTACCCGAAGTACAGGTGATGAATCATCCAAGGGTACTGCTGTGGGACATGTTTGTGTTGGAGGGATAATAGCGAGTTCCAGTTTCTCGCCACATCTACGGCTCGTGTACTTGCGTGTGGACTGCAGGTAGCTTCTTCCTGTGACGAACGACTAATAGCATAAGTGTTTTCCTTGCCTCGCGTGTGTGGCACCTTCTTGGTGCCTTCCGGTCACAGTGCCGAATGACAACTCTCCGACGATTTGTTACATGGGTAGAGTGTAGTTGATGTTAGGTAGCGGTCCCCTTCTATTGAGTTCAAAACAACAAATATACAAGGCGTTAAGGGTTTACGTACAGATACTGTGATCAGTAGAAACTTAATGTGTGCCAACTTCACTGTGTGAGTTTTTTCATTACTGCTTCTAAAAGTCTTCCTGCAAACACATTATCTAATTTACCACCCGATGTTTCCTGTAAGATCTTAACTGCACTGCGAATTGGTCTACGCCTGTCACTGTAGATTATTCCTTTCCCCCTATGCATTCACAGTTGAAATGCCGACCTCCTGGGTAGGGGAAAATAAAATTTAATGGCTTGTTTGTGCCAGTGTACCTGTAGATACTAACCAATCCGAAAAGTACTACTCATAATAGCTACAACTATTAGTCTGCAAATGTAATAAATACTGGTGTAATGTTGTTCGATACACTGTTCTCAGTCATCACTAGAAATATCTGAACTTATACACCTAACATCCTGTATATGGTAATCACTGTCAGTATAGCCTTCGACGTGCTTGTTTGAACCGTCTGGATGCTGGAAAAATGTTTCAAATGGCTCTAAGCACTATGAGGCTTAACATCTGAGGTCATCAGTCCCCTAGACTTACAACCACTTAAACCGATCTACCCTAAGAACATCACACACATCCATGCCCGAGGCAGGATTCGAATCTGCGACCGTAGCAGCAGCGCGGTTCCGGACTGAAGCGACCAGAAACGCTCAGCCACAGCGGCCGGCTCTGGATGCTGGACACATGATTACCGGTTATCTCAAATTGTCAACAAGAAAGGAAAATAAAATGTGACCAGTCACCCCTTTTCTCTGCTGTCTTTTTTCTCCCTCCTCCCCCCCCCTCTCTCTCTCTCCACCCCATGTCTCCCCCTCCCCCAATGCCCACCTCCCTCTACCCCGACACTAGCAGGTGTCCTTCGCTCAAAGATGTACTTGTCTATGTCCTATGAGACAAGTGGATTGCAGTACCGCCCATTTGGACGTGGTGATTTTATGTGATGCCCAACTTTAGTGTGAGTTACGTTATACACTCGTGGAAATTGAAATAAGAACACCGTGAATTCATTGTCCCAGGAAGGGGAAACTTTATTGACACATTCCTGGGGTCAGATACATCACATGATCACACTGACAGAACCACAGGCACATAGACACAGGTAACAGAGCATGCACAATGTCGGCACTAGTACAGTGTATATCCACCTTTCGCAGCAATGCAGGCTGCTATTCTCCCATGGAGACGATCGTAGAGATGCTGGATGTAGTCCTGTGGAACGGCTTGCCATGCCATTTCCACCTGGCGCCTCAGTTGGACCAGCGTTCGTGCTGGACGTGCAGACCGCGTGAGACGACGCTTCATCCAGTCCCAAACATGCTCAATGGGGGACAGATCCGGAGATCTTGCTGGCCAGGGTAGTTGACTTACACCTTCTAGAGCACGTTGGGTGGCACGGGATACATGCGGACGTGCATTGTCCTGTTGGAACAGCAAGTTCCCTTGCCGGTCTAGGAATGGTTGAACGATGGGTTCGATGACGGTTTGGTACCGTGCACTATTCAGTGTCCCCTCGACGATCACCAGTGGTGTACGGCCAGTGTAGGAGATCGCTCCCCACACCATGATGCCGGGTGTTGGCCCTGTGTGCCTCGGTCGTATGCAGTTTTGATTGTGGCGCTCACCTGCACGGCGCCAAACACGCATACGACCATCATTGGCACCAAGGCAGAAGCGACTCTCATCGCTGAAGACGACACGTCTCCATTCGTCCCTCCATTCACGCCTGTCGCGACACCACTGGAGGCGGGCTGCACGATGTTGGGGCGTGAGCGGAAGACGGCCTAACGGTGTGCGGGACCGTAGCCCAGCTTCATGGAGACGGTTGCGAATGGTCCTCGCCGATACCCCAGGAGCAACAGTGTCCCTAATTTGCTGGGAAGTGGCGGTGCGGTCCCCTACGGCACTGCGTAGGATCCTACGGTCTTGGCATGCATCCGTGCGTCGCTGCGGTCCGGTCCCAGGTCGACGGGCACGTGCACCTTCCGCCGACCACTGGCGACAACATCGATGTACTGTGGAGACCTCACGCACCACGTGTTGAGCAATTCGGCGGTACGTCCGCCCGGCCTCCCGCATGCCCACTATACGCCCTCGCTCAAAGTCCGTCAACTGCACATACGGTTCACGTCCACGCTGTCGCGGCATGCTACCAGTGTTAAAGACTGCGATGGAGCTCCGTATGCCACGGCAAACTGGCTGACACTGACGGCGGCGGTGCACAAATGCTGCGCAGATAGCGCCATTCGACGGCCAACACCGCAGTTCCTGGTGTGTCCGCTGTGCCGTGCGTGTGATCATTGCTTGTACAGCCCTCTCGCAGTGTCCGGAGCAAGTATGGTGGGTCTGACACACCGGTGTCAATGTGTTCTTTTTTCCATTTCCAGGAGTGTATTTTCATTAGCTATTGCTGTTTTCCTTTTTCTCCTAAGTTAAGAAAACGAGAGCATTAGAGCTGGTCACGACAACAAACCAGTATTGTTTATCAATAAGCAATAATTTATTCCAAATTCTTTCCTTGAGCGATAAACCGTATAGCTCATTACGTTTGCAATAAATAAAACAAAAACGATTCATGAACTCTGTTAAATTAGTCCCGGATTAGTTATGTGAATATTTCCTGTTGGTGCTAGCACCTTTTCTGTCTTCATCGCACTAAACATTTTGCGGAGTTCAGATGCCGTTTTCAGCATCGTAATTCGGATTCTTCGTCAAACAGTGTGTAGTTGCCAACCTTTTCTCTCTTCCAGCCTCTCTCCTACCCCACCTAACAGCCCTATGATTCCAATAAATGCTTGGGAAATCATTATCCACGCCGTGACACGTCCATGGATTGTTCATTCAGTTAGAGAATGATCCGTGCAAGGCAAGATTCGCGCCCCGATGCACCACTCATTTTTATGTGTCAGAAGTATTTAAAAGCACAGACTCTGCTGGAAAGTGAGCAATAATGAAAAAACCCCTAACGACATTTCTCTGTGTTATCGTTTCTTCCAACAGCTGTAGTCCAGAAACGTATGCATCAGAGCTTCTGTCAAGTTTATAAGAAGCATACGACTACAATTTTAGCTGCGAGGGCGTGTCGTATCTCATGCCTGTATAGCTCAGACGATGAGAGAATACGCGAAAGGCAAGGTTGTGGATCTGTGACCTTGTCCGGTACACAGTATTAATCCGCCAATTAAAGATCTGCAGTCTTGCAGAACTAGGGGTGCTGACAGATTTCACATCTGGTTGTCTGTGGGGAAACATCGTAAAACTGTATCACGAATAAGTACTAAGAACATACCACACCAGTTGTCGAAAATGCGTGATTTATTTACCATAAAATGCTTCAAGACTATATTACCTCATTGTCACGTTCTATAAAACAAATCATTACATCACATGCCCGCCTCGGTAGCTGAGGGGTCAGTGTGGCTGAATGCCTACCGAAGGGGCCCGAGTTCGATTCCCGGCCCGGTTGGAGGTTTTCTCCACTCAGGGACTGGGTGTTGTGATGTCTTCTTCATTGTTTCATCACCGACGCATCAGTCGCCTAAATGGCACCACATAAAAAGACTTGCATCCGGCAACGAGCGGCCACTGGACATAAAGATTACATCTCATAACTAAACATACAGACAACCTTGTAAATGTGTGTGTATTGCTCGGTACTATTACTTATCTTAAAGTTAATATACACTACAGGTCATTAAAATTGCTACACCAAGATGAAATGCATATGATAAACGGGTATTCATTAGACAAATATATTATACTAGAACTGACATGTGATTACATTTTCACGCAGTTTGGGTGCATAGATCCTGAGAACCAGTAACCGGAACAACCACCTCTGGCCGTAATAACGGCCTTGATGCGCCTGGGCATTGAGTCAGAAAGAGCTTGGATGGCGTGTTCAGGTACAGCTGCCCATGCAGCTTCAACACGGTATCACAGTTCATCAAGAGTAGTGACTGGCGTATTGTGACGAGGCAGTTGCTCGGCCACCATTGACCAGACGTTTTCAGTTGGTGAGAGATCTGCAGAAAGTGCTGGCCAGGGCAGCAGTCGAACATTTTCTGTATCCAGAAATGCCCGTACAGGACCTGCAACAGGCGGTCGCGCATTATCCTGCTGAAATGTAGGATTTCGCAGGGATCGAATGAAGGGTCGTAACACATCTGAAATGTAACGTCCACTGTTCAAAGTGCCGTCAATGCGAACAAGAGGTGACCGAGACGTGTAATCAATGGCACCCCATACCATCATGCCGGGTGATACGCCAGTATGGCGGCGATGAATACACGCTTCCAATGTGCGTTCTTTGCGATGTCGCCAAACACGGATGCGACCATCATGATGCTGTAAAGAGAAACTGGATGCATCCGAAAAAATGACGTTTTGCCATTCGTGCACCCAGGTTCGTCGTTCAGTACACCATCGCAGGCGCTCCTATCTGTGACGCAGCGTCAAGGGTAACCACAGTCATGGTATCCGAGATGATAGTCCATGCTGCTGCAAAAGTCGTCGAACTGTTCGTGCAAATGGTTGTTGTCTTGCAAACGTCCCCATCTGTTGACTCAGGGATCGAGACGTGGCTGCACGATCCGTTACAGGCATGCGGATAAGATGCCGGTCATCTCGAATGCTAGTGATACGAGGCCGTTGGGATACGGCGTTCCGTATGACGTTCCTGAACCCACCGATTCCATAATCTGCTGACAGTTCTAAACATATTCTGCGTGGTGTCTGTTTGTTCTATATCGTGTCTCCCTACCACTTTCGCCTAACGACGCTCTGAGCGTGTTTTTTTAGGGAATTGACTAGTTTGAACCTGGGACCTGTTGCTGGTAAGGAGACGTCAGACCGCACATGACATGTAGAATTCAGAAGAGTTCAGTGAGACTAGCAATGATATAACCAAATACTTAATGATTTCAGCGTCAGCTTCACTGCACTCCCTGTAAAAGAATCTTAATACCAACTAAATTTAGTGGAAGGGGTTCAAGGCTTTCCTATTTTTAGTTAGCTGGTAAAATAACGTCGAAAAAGCATTTACGTTTAGCATTGGAAATTTTATTCTACTCACAAAACATTGTTTATAAATTGCAGTATTGATAAAAGGAAATGTTTTAATACAGGATGGTAAAAACCAACTGCGTTCAACAAAAATGTGAACGAATGTTCCCTGAATGGGTTTCCAAGTTCTACAATGGATCGAAGGATGACCTATGCCATATCACATCTATAATTTAGGTTTAAATTAAGTTTCACAAAAGAGAAAACTATCAAAATGGTCTACAGTGACCCTCAATTATCTTTAATTACTTATCTAACTTGTCGTAAATTACAGTGGCTGATGTGGCTTCTCAATAACTATGTAACAGAAAAATCATCGAGTTTCAGATTTTTACTTCAAGTGGCAAATGTGAACACCATGAGCTTTAATTGACGATCGACACTAGTATTACGCAAAAAGGGGGTGTAACAGATGAGACTTCTGCAGTTCTGAGTGAAGCTTTATGCGCTGTTATGCGGCATCGTGTGCGTTCATTACCTTGTCGGTGTTCGTCAGGGGGCGGCGGGCAGCACAGCTCCGCTCACCTCGCCGTCTCCCAAGCAACTCCCGTCTAAATTCTCCTTACTACAATTTACCGAAGTTGGTTTACAAAAAAAAAAAAACTATCTGGCTGTGTTTTTATCTGACCAATGTTAACCTTAAGCTCCGCCTACAAAAATTCTGTCTATCCAATGAGAAACGTTATACTTTTCGTGGTGGGGCAATGTTTTTAAAGTTTGCAACGTAACAGAGAAGCGAAAAAGTCTCACGCTAAAACTTGCAGCTGGTGTGGTCCTTTTAGCGTTATCGTAGTGTTCTTCTGGAGGGCTCTATCTTTTAACATGGGCTGGGGGGTGGTCCTAACGTAACAGAGACGCGAAAAAAGGTCTCACGCTAAAAGTTGCGGGTGGTGTAGCCCTTTTTGTGTTATCTTAAGATCTATACTGTTTTTGTGGAGGGCTCTAGCTTTTAACATTGGCTGGGGGGTGGTCTTGACGTAACAGAGACGCGAAACAGTCTCACGCTAAAACTTGCGGGTGGTGTGGTCCTAGCAGTTAGCTGGCGACGTGGGTGTCCGTTCGTCCCTTATCGTAGGGCCTTCCAGCTTAACACGGTTCTGCTCTCGGCTTCTGTTCTCGTTTCTCCCCTCGGAACTGCGTCTGTCTCACGGTGGGAAGGTATGACATGCATTTAGGCATTCTTGTGTTAGTCTGTGTTATTCCATTTGCTCACTCGTTACTCGTATTACTTTGGTTAATTTAATGTCACGATTTATTCGGAGCTATGTGACATACTACTGGATTTGCTTATCATGTCAGGGTTTTCATGGAAGGTGTTGGATTTGCCGGACACCTTACACAGTCATTGAATCTCTACCAATGCGAGCAGCAATGTCGCGATACGATAAACCGCAATCGCGATAGGCTGCAATCCGACCTTTATCAAAGTTGGAAACGTGATGGTACGCATTCCTCCTCCTTACACGAGGCATCACGACAACGTTTCACCAGGAAACGCCGGTCAACTGCTGTTTGTGTATGAGAAATCGGTTGGAAACTTACCTTATGTCAGCACGTTGTAGGTGTCGCCACCGGGGCCAACCTTGTGTGAATGCTCTGAAAAGCTAATCATTTGCATATCACAGCATCTTCCTCCTGTCGCTTAAATTTCGCGTCTGTAGCAAGTCATCTTCGTGGTGCAGCAATTTTAATGGCCAGTAGTGTATGATTAGACTTTGTCATAAGTTAAATGCCAATAGCAAGCATGCACCGTCAAATATATAAAATTCTACCTTGCACATGTCATGTAAAACAGACTACCGCAAAACTCAGTTATTAACAAAAGGCAACTGCCCTCATACTTCACACTATCAAAGATTCTACTATCATGTAAGACAGGGCCGGCCAGAAATTCTGCACGCGTGCGGTGCTCCTGCACATGTGCAACTTCCGGGTCACAGCGTGCACGCCGCAGCCGTCAGTGTTCATGTAGTGCATGTTTCTACGCACAGATGTCGCTTTATCCACTTGCTGGGATACTCTGTACCGGCGCATTCTAGTGCTCTTTCCACAGCTTGCAAGCCAACCATAGGAAGGTATTTCGCGTATTAAACATTTAAAATACTGTCACAGTCTACTCATTGAGACATTTACTTTTATGTTAACAGTTTAACCCAGTAAGACATGTAATACAGTTAACAACCGTGGGTTTTTATTAATGCAGCTTGACTGACGGCACGTAAATACGCGCAATGTTTTTGAGCTAGTATTTAAGAAAGAGAGCACCTAGCGACTTCTAACGAACCTTATTCACGATTTCAAATAACATTAAACTAATGCAAGGTTTTCTATAACTAATTCTCGGTGCTCTCAGTTACACCCACATAATTTCTGTCTCACTGACCTCTGAACAGAATCATAACCGCAGACCTCTCGATGATCACCTGTTATTTCAATACCATTATTGCTATATCTTTCATCAGTTCCGTCTGAAATCTGCATAATAACCAACAGTTAGATGAATGTTATGTTTTATCGACTTCAGCTGAGCGTAGCCCTTCACACATTAAAAAAAAAAAAAACCCTAAATGTAAGTATACATTGAAACAATCGGTTTAATGACCAATTTTCCTCTTGCTTGTACCACATAAACAGGGAAGTGGAGCCGTCGCCGTTCATTTAGGACACATGTCTAATAACAGATGTCGCTGTCGCTCCCTGTCGCACATGTGCAGCACTTCCGCACGTCTGCACACTGTGCAGCGTTTGGCCGGCCCTGATGTAAGATATATCCCAACCCCCAATGCTGCTGCTGTCTAAGTACAATATTTGAACGTTTATACTCGCGTGTCAATTCCTAGCAAATCCTAAACACCCATATTGAGCCATACAGAATAACCAACATGAAACATTTAAGCTTAGTGACCATTAAGGGGGTGGGGGGGTTGATTTCGGGGAGGAGACCAAACTGCGAGGTCATCGGTCTCATCGGATTAGGGAAGCAAGTCGGCTGTGTCCCTTCAAAGGAACCATCCCGGCATTTGCCTGAAGCGATTTAGGGAAATCACGGAAAACCTAAATCAGAATGGCCCGACGCGGGTTTGAACCGTCGTCCGCCCGAATGCGAGTCTAGTGTGCTAACCACTGCACCACCTCTCTCGGTGACCATTAAGGAGATTAGTCTGAAGTGGCCCCAGAAATGTCCCTTGGACACGTCTGTCTTTTCATTTAATAAGTTAAATCGTTTTGTTCGTCTAGCCTTCTTACTACCAAAGTTCTGTGCTTTTATGGATTAACATATTACTAAACCATTGTAATGTCACAGAGTTAGTATCGCTTGTTGAGGGTTATAAGTCTCAAATAGTATTAGGAACAGAAACTTGGTTGAAACCGGAAGTGAGTAGCAGCGGTATCTTAAATTCTGATTTATCGTAAAGATAGTTTAGTCGCCAGTGGTGGCAGTGTGTTTTTTGTAGCAAAGAATTCCATAATATCTAGAGAAGTTATCAAGGATTCCGAACGGGAATTAATGTGGGTGATTTAAGCATCAAAGATCTGTCAAAAATGGTAATCGTATCCTTTTATAGTTCGCCTGCGTCGGAAGCTGTAGTCGCAGATCGCTTCACGCAGTTCTTGGACAATTTCGTGAATAAGATTCCTGATCATACCGTTGTAATAGCGGATGACTTCAGCTTTCCAGGTATAGATTGGGAGAGCGATGCTGTCAAATCTGGTGCCATAGACGTGGGTCCGTGTGGCATCGTTTTGAATGTCTTGTCCGAAAATTATTTCGATAAAATGGTTAAAGAACCAAATCGTGAAGGTAACCTCTTAGACCTCTTAGCAAAAAACAGACTTAAACTTCTCCTACCACTTAACGTAGAGGAGGGTGTCTATGGCTACAGGCACTACAAGGAACGTCAAGAAAAGTAAGAAAATATTTTTTTCTTAGCAAGAGCGACAGGATTCAAATTGTAGAGTATCTGAGTACTCAACAAGGCAACGGCCTTGCCGCAGTGGTTACACCGGTTTCCGTGAGATCACCGAAGTTAAGCGCTGTCGGGCGTGGTCGGCAATTGGATGGGTGACCATCCAGGCCGCCATTCACTGTTGCCATTTTTCGGGGTGCACTCAGCCTCGTGATGCCAATTGAGGAGCTACTCGACCGAATAGTAGCGGCTTCGGTCAAGAATACCATCATGACGACCGGGAGAGCGGTGTGCTGACCCCACGCCCCTCGTATCCGCATCCTCCACAGAGGATGACACGGCGGTCGGATGGTCCCGGTAGGCCACTCGTGGCCTGAAGACGGAGTGAGTACTCTACATTAAGTAATCAGTGCTAGGAGCGAAGACGAGGAGCACATATGAAAAAAAAAAATCTTGAAAATCGTTCAATATGCCTTAGACAAGTATGATCCGAGTAAGATTTTAAGTGATAGAAAGACCCACCATGGTTTAATAGCCGAGTTAAGAAACTTCTACGTAAACAAAGAGAACTTCATTACAGACTCCAGATGTAGCTGAAAAACAAATTCTGATCGAAGCGAAAATGAGAATAAAGAGAGCAGTGAGACAAACGTTCAATTACTGTGAAATTAAAATTTTGGCAACTCATCTTACTAAAAAATGAAAGAGGTTTGGGTCTGACGTAAAATCAGTAAGCGATACCGATTACCTATTCAATCACTCAGCGATCATAATGGCACCGAAACGGAAAATGACAGAGAGAAAGCCGAAATGCTGAATACGATCTTACGTAACTGTAACACGGTCCCTCTTTCCGTCATCGTATGGACTTCGAAATGGTAGATATTGAGAGAACTGGTCACGGAATAGAAAAACAATTACATTCGCTTTGTAGTGGAAAGACATCACGATCAGATGAAATATCTGTAAGAATCAGCAGAGATTATGCGAAAGAACTTGCTCCCTTTTAGCAGCAGTTTATCGTTGATCGCTGGAGTAGGTGCCTAGAGACTGGAAAAAAAGCGCAGGTCATTCCTGTTTTCAGGAAGGGTCGTAGGAGAGATGTACATAATTATAGGACTATATCGTTGACGTAAATCTGTTGTAGGATTATAGAACATGTTTTATGTTAATGTATTAATACGTTTTTGGAGAACGAACATCTCCTCTAAAAAAATCAACAAAAATTCCGCAAAGAGGGATCTTGCGAAATTAAACTCGCTCTATTCCTCCATGAGATTAAAAGCGCATCGCCGTCAGGTCGGTGCTGTGTTCCTTGACTTCAAGAAGGCATTTGACAGATCAATTTGACGGTATTTCCCGGTTTGATAGAACAAAACTGTCTTACATCAATTAGTTCGTCTCGAATTGTCGTGCACCATTGTGGAGCCAGACAGGTGCCTTTCAGGGTATGCTGAATGCTCCGTACTTAGCAATCACATACAATCGCTCGCTCGTAGTAAGATCCGTATCCGGAGACTGATATGTTGCACAAGTCACACCAATACCCAAAAAGGGAAATAGGAGGAATCCGCTGAATTACAGACTCATATCTCTTATGTCGATTTACAGTAGGATTCTGGAACATAAACTGTGCTCGAACATTATGAATCTCCTCGAAGAAAACAATTTATTGACAAATAGCCAAAACGGGTACTGAAAGTATCGTTCTTGTAGAGCACAACTATCTCTTTAATCTCACGATGTAATGAGTGTTGTCTACAGAGGACGTCAAATTGATTCCGTATTGAAAGATTTCCAGAAGGCTTTTGACACCGTTCCTCACAAGCGACTTCTAATTAAATTGCGTGCCTGTGGAATATCGTCTCAGTTGTGTGACTGGATTCGTGATTTCCTATCAGAAAGGTCACAGATCGTAATAACTGACAGAAAATCACCGAGTAAAACAGAAGTAATATCTGGCGTTTGCCAAGGAAGTGTTAAAGGTCCTATATTCTTCCTGACCTACGTAAACGACTTAGGAGACAATTTGAGCAGGCAATGCTGTCATTTACCGTCATGTAATGTCATCAGATGATCAGAAAGAATAGCAAAATGTTTTAGATCAGGTATCTGTATGGTGCAAAAAGTGAGAATTGACTCCATATGAGCACTAAAATAAATCCGTTTAATTTCAATTATACGATGTGTCACAAAAATCTAAAGGCTACCCGCGCGAGGTAGCAGCTCGGTCTAGGGCACATTGTCACGGTTCGAGTCCTCCCTCGGGGATGGATGTGTGTGTTATCCTTAGCGTAAGTTAATTTAAGGTCGATTAAGTAGTGTGTAATCCTAGGGACCGATGACGTCAGCACTTTGGTCCCAAGGTCCTTACCACAAATTTCCAAAGGCTGTAAACTCAACTAAATACTTAGGAATTACAATTACGAATAATTTAAATTGGAGCCATCACGTAGAACACTTAGAAAATGTAACAGGTTTACTAAAGAGACTGCCTACTCTACACTAGACTGCTCTCTTCTGGAGTATTTCTGTGCAGTGTCGGATCCGCATCAGATAGGATTGAGAGGAGACACCGAAAATGGTCAAAGATGGGCAGCTCGTTTTGTATTATCGCAATGCAGGGGAGAAAGTGCCACGGATATCATAAACGAATTGGGGTAGCAGTCATTAAAACAAAGGCGTTTTTCTCTGCTGCAGAACCTTCTCATGAAATTTCAGTCACCAACTTTCTCGTCAGAGTGTGAAAAAATTTTGGCGGCCACTTACGTGGGGAGAAATGAAAATCAGAATAAAATATGAGAAATCAGAGTGCCCTCGGAAAGATTTAAGTGTTCGTTTTTCAAGCGCAATGTTCGAGAGTGGAACGGCAGAGAAGTAGCTTAAAGGTGGTTCGATGAATCCGCAGCCAAGTACTTAATTGTGAATTACAGAGTAATCAAGCAGATGTAGATGTGATGTAAACAGTTCTTCAAATGGTTCAAATGGCTCTGAGCACTATGATACTTAACATCTGAGGTCATCAGTCCCCTAGACTTAGAACTACTTCAACCTAACTAACCTAAGGACATCACACACATCCATGCCTGAGGCAGGATTCGAACCTCGGCCACACCGGCCGCCTAAACAGTTCTCATTAACGCCCTGTATAGCCATCCACAACGGGCAATCACAAAGTTTTTATTCACAACTCGAAAAAATAAAGTTACGTGATTAATTTTTGGTTAGCTAGGAGGCACATGTCTGCATTCATCGAACACATTGAAATCCCTCCGTACAGTACCGAAGCACGCAGCTAGAGGAGTGAAATCACAATTCTTTTTTGGATAGATAGGAGGGTGAAGAGATATAATGTGCCGAGATAGATTTCATGTGACTGGTCAGACTGAACATTTTTTGTAAATATATTGCAAATGTTTTTAAAACCTGACCTGGCAAAGTGCAGCGCCAGAGTAATTGTTGTTAATAGTTATAGCTTATTGCCAACTGAGTTCAATGGCTACGGATGCCCATCTCACAAACTTGTGCTACTGTTAAATACAAGTCTGACTATTTTCACTAAAGAAGTTAAGTCTCGTACAGTGGTAGCGTAATTATTCACTTTCATTTTTGTTCGATTGCCGTGAAGGAAAGTGTGAAGAAACTGTGAAACACTGTGAAATTAAACAAAAAATGTCATTAATAGACAGGAACAGAACATATTAATTCCTGTGAGATTTCTGAACAATTAAAACAAAACTTCCAATGCTAGTCGACCAACTCTAAAGAAGTAAAATAATCTTGGAAAGTAAAATAAAAAACTCATGGTTTTTTAGATGTTGCTTGGAACGTGAATGTTGTTCATTGAAATGGTGAGTGAAAGGGCTGGAAATTAATTTATCGTGCAGTTCCTTGTAATTAAAATAATGTGGAGGTGTGTTTCGCTCATCATGGGTCTTAAGCACAGTTTCAAACCAGCTACTCGTATACATCGTTTCTTAGCGACATGAAGTTAAACCTAAAAAGAAAACTCTTGCGTTAGCAAAAGCAGGTCACACTTAATATTTTTATCAAGCCTGGAAAGCGAGAATTGTGTTTAAATAGTCACTACACTTATATTTGTGAACTGCAGTAACGCTTCGGTCCCACGCAACCTCGTGCCAGGCGCCGCTCTGGCTTGTCCGCATTCCCTGCTCCAGCCTACTAGTAGCGCTTCCTAGCGGCTGTCGCTGGTACTACTTGACGCGTCGCCATAGTAACGCAGCCTCCCATCGCCCTCAAGCGGCAGAAGCGTGCACTAATATCACCTTCCTGCATCTACAGACGGCTACTGTCTTGTTCAGTTCTGAAACGGTGTGTGCTATTAACTATATCGATGTATTTATGGTCCTCAGCAGCACCGAAACTTACAATCTTGAAGGATAGAAGTAATTCGTTGTTTCAGCGCTTTCTTATTGAGTTCGAAGCAATATATAGGCATAAAAAGATACAGGAACTTACTTGCGACTCCAAACTGAAACATAAATTTCGAAATAATTTAACACGGCATTTCAGTAATATTTCAGAGTATTTCTTGAACACAGCGCACTATATGGCTGAATGTGTCTCGTGCAATTAATGTCATTAACTTCCCTGTCCCACTTGCGAATGAAGTGTGGGAAAAATGATTTTGTGCCTCTTTACGTGTTGTAATTTCTCGTATTTTGGTAGAAGATTATGTGAATGCATAGTGTCTGTTCTTTAAGACATGTTCAAAAGAATAGACAGCACACAGAATCTGCAGCTGTGATACGTACTATGTAATTTGAAGGTGTAGAGGGGAGAAAGCAGAGAAAAGGCAAGGAACTTATGATATCAACTCCGTCGGGATTTTATGTGGAATCAGTGGCGACTAGTGAAAATGTTTGCTGGACGAGGATTCGAACCCAGGATCTCCTGCTTACTAGGCAGTTGGATTAACCACTGCGACATCTGGACACAATATGTTTAGTAGTTGCGCGGACTATCTCTGCACAGGTGCACGATTACCTTCGAACTCCTGCGGGAATCTCAAAGTAGCGAGCGCGGACATGGAAGGGGCTGCAGATAGGTGGCGCTCGGTGGGGGCGTGATTCCGCTGGGAGTCGCGCCGAGATAATCCGCGCACTTACCATACCACTGTGTCCGGATGTTGCTATGGCTAACGCAGCAGCCTAATAAGCAGGAGATAACCGGGTTCGCGCTGATTACGTATAAAATTCCAGTGCAGTTGACATCAATAGTTCGTGCCCTTTCCTTTCCTTTCTCCCACCACCAACTTCAGATTGCATGAGATTCATTGTTGCTCAATTTAAGTGATTAGCTGTGTACTGTAGCCCTCTTCTTCTTTTCTTCGTACAATTATCTTTTAGCTCGTCGAGGGTAGTAACGTCAGCGAACTGAATGAGTGCTAAAATTTAGAATAAGAACTAAAAGTTTGCGAGTAAACTTCCAAGGATGGAAAGACAGCCCAAGGATGACAAGATAGCTGCAACGCCTGCTCCCCGAGGACTTCGTTATTTGCCTGTATTTCCTTTTCTAGAGGACCTGCTTTCGAAACTACATCTGCTAAATAATCATATGTTTATTAAATGAAAGGAGAAGTTTACTGTTACCAGTCACTGTTTAAATCGTATGCTTAACGTGTTACTTACAGAGTAAAAAGTTGTTTTCAGGACTGCAGAAATGCTGTTCAAAATGTAAAAACTCGGCTTTTGTTTCAAAGAATATGAGTGTCATTTATAATTAGGTACTGCAATTTCTGTAATAGTTGTAATAGTAGCAGTAGGAGGACGAGGAAGAAGAGGTGAAACTGTGACCAGCGTCGCTGTAAATTCACCTGTGCTTTTCGTGCGAGCGGTATAGCGACATGAAACTTATTTATCCTAGTTTAAGTAAGTTGAATCATAGAATCAGCACTATTTGCATCAGAAAGTACTGTGACTTACACAGTCACCATAAGCCTTTTAAGAGGTTTTAGCTTACGTACATACACTGAAAATCCAAAAATTATGACCATTGCGAGATTGAACGTCAACTAGTGGTGTCTCGGGCACTTGACGCGGCAAAGAAACTAGATAAACAGAGCAGAGACGAATGGGTAATAATGCTAGCGACGATAGGAGGCACAAATGGTAAATTCTACGGACATAAGCCACTTAGACAGAGGGCTGATTCTTATGGGACAGCTGTCAGTTGCTGCTGTCGTGAGCATTTATGCAAAGTAGTCGAAGGACGGTGAACCCACGAGTAGGCAACAGTGTGTTGGAGGTCCACTCCTGACGCGCTCCGTACAGCGGTGTAGCTGCCGACTTGTGGCAGATGTGACATCAGAGTGAATGTTGGTGACAGCCCAAACGTTTCAGAGGACGCAGTTCAGCGCACCTTTTTGAACATTGGGCTCCTCAGCAGATGACCTCTACGTGTTTCCCAACGACATGGTCAGTTACAATTACAGTGGACATGGGATCATCGAGAGTGGACCGTGGATCAATGGAAATATGTAGCCCAGTCGTATGAATGGCATTTCTTGTTACATAAAGTCGATATCTGATGTTCGTATACAACGTCAGGTAGGATAGGACCTATTCGAAACATTTACCGCACCACGCATTCAACCGGTGGGAGCAGTCTTATGCTATGGGAGGCATTCACCTGGGCTTCCTTGGGACCTGTGGCAATGCTCGAATGCACCACGACAATTGTGGACTACGTGAACATCACTGCGAACTATATGAATCCCTTCAAGTTTGGTGACTCCTCCCACAACGATGGCATGTTCCAGCAGGAGAAATGTCCATGTCATAAGGCCAGAATCTACATCTGCATCTACATCTACAAACATAGTACGCATGCCACCGTAGGGTGCATGGCGGAGGGTACCCTGTACTACTGTCATTTCCTCTGCTGTTTCACTCGCAAACAGAGCGAGGCTTAATTTCTCGTATCTTATCTTCGTAATCCTTGTAAGAAGGCTGTTTAGGTTTTTTATGTTGGTAACGCCACGTAGGGCTCTGCATGAAAATCACTGACTGTGCTGTGTGCAATCTGTGGTTGGTTGGCATTATTGGAATATTCGCTATTGTAGTGTTGGGCAGTTGGATGTGAACAACGCGTAGCGCTGCGCAGTTCGAGGTGAGCCGCCAGCAGTGGTGGATGTGGGGAGAGAGATGGCAGAGTTTTGAGAGCGGACGAACTGGACATATGTCCGTCAGAAAAAGGAAATTTGTAAGACTGGATGTAATGAACATATATGCCTGGAGTGATCAGTCGGTCAGGCAAGATGCTGTCCCGGTGTAGCATTCAGTTTTAAGTGTCAGGAGCATTTAGACAGCACACACACCGCTGCAAAGAGAGCAGTTATGAAAACAACCCCTATTCTAAGACGAAGACACTTGATACTGAATGGCAGGTTCTCCTCCCCCTTTATTCAGGATCACATCTTCCTAGGAGGTTATGACAGAACTTTCGCCGCGCTCTGACCGTGAAAATTACCGTAGGTTTGATGCATAGCCCTTCTTACGTGTGCAGTAGCTGCTATTGAGTTTTCTCTGTCAGTTTCCTTGTTCTACCTTTTGTACCGAGAGTGTAGTGGTCCCCGTTTCCTCAACGTTCTGCGATTGGCACCATTCTACGAAGGGACATCTGACTTCAATTGATATGTTTTTATCTCGACCGTGGTTTATATACACTTCTCTGTAAAATAGGGCGAGATAGCTAAAGTACCGTAACATATTAACTACTCATTGGTGACACGGTCCCTCAGGCGTTGGCTGGGATAGATACGGGGGAAAACATCAGACAACGCCCGAAGGCCAATGTTTTGAATACGTGGGAGTTGTGGAGGTACGGGCAGACACCGTTTCTCTAATAAATGCCCTTTTTTTACCTTTAAAATTTTACAACTTTATAAACTTGTTTTTAAAATAGTGAGTGACCATTCGTTACCATGAACAAGATCCTCAATATAGTTTGTTAATGAAAGTTTCTGAAGTATTTTAACAGATCAAAGAAAAAGTCTCAGAATCAATTTACAAAGCTTAAAACTCAAAATCCCTTTTGAAGGAAAGGAAAAAAATATACAAATTGTGTAATGCAATGTTAAATAAAAGATTCTAACGCCACATGGAAATACCAAAATTTTGGTAGATATGACCAGTTATCTCTAAAGGCAATAAAATATCGATCACAAATTTTTTAATTAAAACAACTTAAATGCAATAAAATCTGATTACTGTCGACGCACACTCAAACCCCGTAACCTCTACGATGCGCACCGTATCACAAAATATTTTTCTTCCTTTTAAAAACTTTACGCCAAAAACATCCTTACATGTGATGCATCCTACCACCAACAAATTATAGCAATAATCAAGCATAAATGTTATAATTAACCAGGTGTGTAAAACTTTCCCTTTCAAATCCAAAAAACACAAATCAACTCTTAAGCGCAGTGGCTACATCCGTTAAAAAAATATACAATACATATCTTTTGGTTTCGTCGTGGTCACGCGCTGTTGTGCACCGTGCTGTCCTTCAGAATGACATGCGGCACGGGAAAGATTTTCCACGATGGATGAAACGTTAACAGCGCGCAACCAACCTACACAGCTTACATACTAGAATTATATGTCGATGTGGATGCGGCTCGCAAATCTTAAAAAGGGCGAGCGAGTAGGTGCGGCAGTACTAAACACTTCGACTATACCGCACCGCACCAAACAGCAGTACGATGGGATAGACAAGAGACAAATCAAGAAATATTGCAAGGCAACCCCAGCAAGTCAATAACAAAATATTTGGGGCTTTAAACTCTTGGGCGGGCCACAGAAAACCACAGAATGACGTCTCAAGCTAAATTATGAAGATACTATCGGCGATTTGGCAACGACAAGTGGAACCGTAAAATACCATAAGAAGTGAACTGCAATTAATTCAATTCATAAGCCTCCGACTGAAATTCTCCACAATCAATCTTTTCCCCTACTACAAAAACTTAACAGTACCTCCAAAGTTCACTCGTGGACACTACCAGAGTGTCAGTTAATCCTTATAACTGCAGATAACAAGTTTAATACACTAGGGGCCGATTAGTTCAAATGGCTCTGAGCACTATGGGACTTAACATCTGAGGTCATCAGTCCCCTAGAACTTAGAACTACTTAAACCTAACTAACCTAAGGACATCACACAACACCCAGCCATCACGAGGCAGAGAAAATTCCTGACCCCGCCGGGAATCGAACCCGGGAACCCGGGCGTGGGAAGCGAGATCGCTACCGCACGACCACGAGATGCGGGCAGGGGGGGCCGATTAGGTTTCTTAATAAGACAAGCAATGATTCGGTCTTTCACTTATAGCCACCTTCGATCCAAAACAGTCATTTATTTGCATTAAAGCAGCTAAGTAGATGACTGTCGATTTGAACGCTCTACTGCCAATCAGCGCTCTAACTGGAGACTGCAGTACCGAAGCAAAGCTTACACCACTCACAAGTCTTATATACGAGCCACCAACGGGCACCTTTTTAGAATTATTCACCTCATACACCAAACTTGCCGTAATTCTTCGTCGGAATCCAAGGGCAGAACCAAGAAATCACTTCTCAGCTGTTGAATGACCACACAATGATCTCCATCGGGACAACACCGGCCCTCTACACACTGGGATCTTCGAGTCCACGGCGTTCCGTCCCAACTGACCGCTTCCACGGGGCCCACCGACCAAGCTGCCTTGCCCTCCGACACCTGTGCCAATCCTCAGGTACCGGTCAGCGCTCACCTCCGCAACCCCCCTTTTCCCTCGTTCTGCCAGCTTCGCGGCGCGCGGGAAGCCAACTCTCCGAAGATAAGCGGCGACCAGAGACTCCAATCCGATCTCGCTATTAACATCACGGCGAGTACTGAGAAGCTTGGTGGTTTGAAAAAACAAAACAAAATATAAATAACGAGCCGTACCGGCTCAATTGGACATGAATGAAATTAAATTAATGAAATTACGGAGGCATGTTGCCAGAGATCTCCCAGTCGTGCACAGAAAGGTGGACGTTACACACCGTGCGACCGACGTAACTTTAGCGCCAGATGGGGATGTCCAGCAACAAGAGGCGGTAGAAGGAACTGGAAAAGACAGTGTGTGCCAATCAGCAAGCAGTTACGTTGCACTGCCGTGGTGTTCTCCAGGAAAACATGGACGGAGACAACATTTGGATGACTTCACACTGGGAAGAATCATCTGGATACGCGAAGAAGCACGAAGTGTGACGAGTGTAGCCCAGGAATGTGATATCACTCACAGCATTGTTTCACGTGCGTAGCGAGCGTTCCGAATCACAGGCACTGCTGCCGGAAAGAGATAAAGTTGTTGACTACGATCAGCGACAGCAGCAGATGACCGCTACACTGTGCAACAGGCAAGAAATGACCCACGTCAAACAGCGGAAGTCGTCGCAACAACACGTAACAGGACTGCAGTGCACGCAATCTCACGTCTCCACAGTTGCATGGCAACCGATAGGAAATGGCCTTTTTGCCGACGACAAGTACGTTGTGTTCCGTTGATACTGGCACATCGGCTGCACCATTTACTACGATGGCAAGAGCATACTGACAGGACCGACGAGGGCATGTGGTGCACCCAGGAACATTAGCGAATGCTATTTTGTCTAAAACTCACATGGTGAGACCGTGGCTGTCTACAATTAATGTAGGTTGATTCTTACAAAGAATAGCAAATACTTTTTGGTATGTGTGTGTGTGTGTGTGTGTGTGGGTGTGGGTGTGGGTGGATGGGTGTGTGTGTGTGTGTGTGTGTGTGTGTGTGTGTGTGTGTGTGTGTGTGGATGGGTGTGTGTGTGTGTGTGTGTGTGGTGCTTTGCACAATATGGTGATGTGCAAATCATATAAGTGCTGCATATATTTTGCAGTATTTGAAAAATACAATGCTGCAACTTCGCAACAAAATTGCGCAGAATTTTCGATGGCATCAACACGCCAAGAATATTTCGCTACAGTGGAAGAATAAAAATCGAAAACTGACGATTATGTAAAGTCCAACTTGTAAATCTTGTGAACAGCCGTCTGATGATGAACTTGTCAGTTCGAAACCGGTCACGGTGCTATTTACTTAAATAAATAGCAGTATTAATAGTGGCTGGTTGCTGTCTTCTTCTTTGTAACATTATCGAACATGATTGTTTCGGAGGTGCAGGTGTTATGGCATGAGCAGCTGACCTCCAAATCTTTGAACACGGTACACACACCAGTCAACGTTATTTCGGCCCTGACTTCATTTTTATGGATGACAAAGCGCGATCACATCGAACATCGCTAGTGCAGGAGTTCTTGGAACGAGGGCACATTCAGCGAATAGAGTGGTCCACCTGTCCCCCCGACATAAACCCCATTGAGCACGTGTAGGATGCAGTGGAAAGACATGTTGCAGCTCGTTCACATGCACCAACGAGTGCCAGCAGCTGTCAACCGCGCTGGAGAAGAAGTGGAACGCCCTTCCTCAAGAAATCCTTACCAATCTAGTGGCCAGCTTGGGAGTACATTGCAGAGCATACATTGCTGTCCTGGCGATAACACACCCCACTAAGAATTATGTTCCGCATTTTGTAATGTACATAAGACCACCATAAATATCGATGACTTTGATGTAATTACTGTCTTTGAATAAAAGTGTCATTTATGTTCGTCTCATTGGGTACTTCTTTCAAAAACCTTTTGTACTATACTGCAGCAATTCCTTCTAAGTACTGTCCAAGTTCCATCGAGTTGTGTTACTTGACTGTGTGGCCGAGCGGTTCTAGGCGCTTCAGTCTGGAACCGCGCGACCGCTACGGTCGCAGGTTCGAATCCTGCCTCGGGCATGGATGTGGGTGATGTCCTTAGGTTAGTTAGGTTTAAGTAGTTCTAAGTTCTAGGGGACTGATGGCCTGAGATGTTAAGTCCCATAGTGCTCAGAGCCATTTTGAACTTGGCTGTGACACATCATGCGAAAGTTACTTTTCTCGGTAACTGTTGCACACCAGTATATTTCAGCGTTTACCAAATTTGTTGTGGCGCGTTTGCCGAATTTGAACTGAATGTTGCCGGCTTTTCTTTTAAATTCGTTGTTAATGACAGTCTCTCTGACGAACACGAATACCCTCCTAGCTTTCTTGATAAAGTTTTTAAACTTCGATGATTGTCGTTACTGCAGTAGCATCAATGGTACTAATCACTCTCTCATTGATTATGCTATCGAAAATGTCTGTTGTGTTTGTAGACATTAGGCCTACACATTATTTTCGCCTACAGGCTGTCGGTGTAATTGTTCGACGTAGTTATCAATGTATCTTGTAACACTTCGCAAGAGCTGCCGATAACGTATGCGTCGTTTCCCCAGTCAATACTGGGCAGGTTCAAACCACCACCTACTGCTGCCGTACGGTCGATATATTTCCGTGGTATGCGATTTAGGTTATCCACTCGTTAGGTGCCCTAAAAGGCAGTCGACGAGAGGAAAATCTCCAGAGAAGGAGGCGTGTGGTACGTGGCGGACATAATTAGTTCTCATTGGCAAACTGTGCGTGTAATGGCCCGCTCTTTAGAGGGGGAGAACGCCGTGGTCAGTTGGCGGGTGGCTGGAAGGCCATTAATCTCTCCATCGGCACGACACTGACTTGGAGGGGGAAGGGGAGAGGGAGTCGGGACGGCAGAGAGAGGTAGCGGCTTGTCTTCTGCCTAAATACAGCCTCACGTGCCATACGTCACCAGGGCACGCCCGGCCATTCCTGTCTCTTCCCTGAAAGCCGTAAATTAAATGCCTACTCCTGTGTCCCCACGTAGCATTTACACGGATTGCCCTTTTCACTCTAAGCTTGAAATTCGGCTGCCTGTCTGAAGAATTCAGCTGTCTGTCTGAAGCACACGGCTAGTGTTTACCGTGGTCAGCTTTCTGTGGGAGCCGAGGAGGGGAGGAAAGAAAGGTGGTGCTATATATTCTCACCTTTCTCAGATCATAGTTGACTGGTCAGAGATATCGTGTTGAGAGTCATGGCACCGACGTAGCAGGGTATTTCTTGAATGGTAATGAAAATTAAAGAGAAGCAGTTGTTGGTAAGAAAATGATGCTGTCTCTGGTCTCCTTGAACCTCTGCACTCAGAAAGCAATAAGGGGACCAACTGGAAAGGGAGCTGAAGGTCAAGCAGAACAAATAAGAACATTAAGGGTTGCCGATGACATTATAATTGTAACAGAGATGGCAAAGGTTCAAATGGGTCTGAGCACTATGGGACTTAACATCTATGGTCATCAGTCCCCTAGAACTTAGAACTACTTAAACCTAACTAACCTAAGGACAGCACACAACACCCAGCCATCACGAGGCAGAGAAAATCCCTGACCCCGCCGGGAATCGAACCCGGGAACCCGGGCGTGGGAAGCGAGAACGCTACCGCACGACCACGAGATGCGGGCAGATGGCAAAGGACTTGGACGACCAGATTACGCAGATTCATCTCATGGGCTTTTAGCAAACATTACGAAGGCAGTTATACGTAATTGACGTTTGGAGTCGGGTAACTCGGGGAGCGCCATTGCTGACAGCTGCACATAAAGCTACATATCTTCAGTGGACCAAACAACGCGGCAAGTAGACCGTAACTGACCTTAGGCTTGTAGTATGATCCGTGTTGCGTGGTCCGATGAGTTGTAATTTTGTCTCATTACAAATGATGCAATGCATCGATAGCTCTGGCGGTCCAAGGAGTCTTTTAACCTGTAGTGTGTGGAGGGTGTAGTTCGGACTGGAGGTGATTGTGTGATGTTTTGGGCATGTTTCTCATATCATGACCTGGGCCCACTCATTCAGCATTCCGTCAACATGAACCAGGATGTTTATTTCAACATTTCCGATGATCGGGTTTTACTTTTTCTTCTACATTTTAATGGTACGTGTGCGATCTAGCAAGATCTGTTTTCACACGACTGCACACATACGTTCGTGGTTCGATGAACGCTGAGGTACCCTATAGCGACTCAACTAACTCGCTACATTTGGGATTGTCAAACCCATCGACAATGCCTCAGACTCTTTGGAACGGTGGATGAAACGTAGCAATCGAAGTCGCCGTGGCTTTGTGGGTCTACAGGATCCTATCATCGATCAGTGGCTCCATTTGTATATGGCATACCTCGATAAACTCGTAGACTCTCTTCCTCTCCGAACTGAAGCGATTGTCGAGCCCAGATGCACTGTTACATTGTGTCTGACATCTTCCGGATATGTGTTTATTTGTTCTCCAATGTCGCAATCATTTGCAATTTTCCGGCAAGATTTTATCCTTTGTTCGCAGAGACAACTGTCAACGTTGATAGCGGCGATTTACACTGGTCTTCAGGAAGAATGAGGATCTGTTTTCACGACAAAGGGAGTGATCTTTCGTATTCTGTTTGTACGCGTCTGTGAGACTGTAGCATATAGGGGATAACAACACAACTGTGAATAATCTGCAAGGAAACTGCAGAGCTGTAAGAATCCTTAAATGGAAGATGAGAACGTCAGGTTGCGAAAGTGGCTGCTAAACAATCACTACAGTGGAAATCCTCAACGCAAAATGGTTCAGTCATGTAACGAAAACCATTCGGGTAAATGGGTCGTGGCGATCGAATCGTTTTCTTGCAGAGAGTAGGAAAGTGGAGAAAACTGAACTATAAAGCGCAGGCACGTGGGATATTTTTGAGGGAAAGAGGTAAACGTTTATAGCGCGCATGGCTTGAAGGCACATCCGAGATGAAGACTGCTGTATGTCTTAAGGCGCTGTCTGTGGACGTAAAGCTGTAATGACTACAGCTATCATGTTGAGAATTACGATCTGTCATTTTGCGTGTATGTGCTAAAGGCCATCAAAAACGTCAGAGCCCGACTACAAACTCATTGCGTATTTTGTTTTGAATTCATCTATGATAAACGATGTTCTTGGAAAAACTCCAGATATGTTGTTGATGATTTACACAATCTCTTCTTATTAAAAATAAGAAAAATTGGGGGTCTCTCAGATGATGATTAATCTCGATTTAAGGAAAGTTAAAGCACTAGAGAGGCAGTTCTAACATTGCTCTTTATAACGAAGGCAAGAGTTAAGAAAAATTGAGACTTTTATAGGTTTAGTGGATCTAGAAAAAGCTCCCGACATGTGAGACGGCGCAAGATGTCTGTAAGCTCCGGAAAATATGTATAAAGTGGAGGGAAAAATGAAAAAGGGGAAACTGAAAAAATAAAAGAGCGAAGTGCTGGGATGAAAACGGGTGTACAAAAGGGATACAGCCTTTCTTCCCTACTGTTCAGCATGTTGGAAGGAACGGTGTCGGACATAAAGAGCAGGTGGAGGTCAGTGTTTGACTTTCCGTCGACAACTAGGTCATTAGAGACAGAGCACAAGCTCAGATTAGGCGAAGATGGAGAAGGAAATTGGCTGTTCCCTTTCAAAGCAACCACCCTAACGTTTTCCTGGACCGATTTAGGGAAATCGCGCAAAAACCTAAATCAGTATGGCCGGGCGCGGGTTTGAATCGTTGTCCTCCCGAATGCGAGCCCAATGTGCTCACCACTGTGCCATATCGCTCGGTTCGGAAATAAAAGAAAGGTCATGGTTTAATGGAAAATTAAGGGCGAAAGCATAATAATTATGAGATTCGTTGATGACATTGTTTTCCTCAGTGAAAGCGAGGAGGAAATACGGGACCTTATGAGCGGGTCGAAAAATCT